>NW_022261979.1:1581088-1863588 GCF_002021735.2 Oncorhynchus kisutch | reverse complement strand
TCTATACCCTACCGAGGAACAGGGACGGCCCTCCCCTCGGTAGGACACCAGAGGACAAAGGGAAAGACTGTGAATCTATACCCTACCGAGGAACAGGGACGGCCCTCCCCTCGGTAGGACACCAGAGGACAAAGGGAAAGACTGTGAATCTATACCCTACCGAGGAACAGGGACGGCCCTCCCCTCGGTAGGACACCAGAGGACAAAGGGAAAGACTGTGAATCTATACCCTACTGAGGAACAGGGACGGCCCTCCCCTCAGTAGGACACCAGAGGACAAAGGGAAAGACTGTGAATCTATACCCTACCGAGGAACAGGGATAAAAATACTTTGCTGACAAGTCAATTAATCAGGTTTGAACTGTGGGTGCTAGCTGTGCTGGAAAAGCCTTTTAAAGTGGTTGGAGAACAGTACGATGAGGCATGTTGTTTATGTTGAGTACTGACTGTATGGATAATATTGAGACATAACCTATGTGTCATTAACGAACGCCCAGGGATATACAGTATGGACAATGTAACAGCCTTTCTGTTTTCACTGAAAACATCCTTACTGGTGTTCTTGTAATTCTATTGGTAAAAGACACAATGAAGACCTGTTTTAAACAAGGCAGATCCAGGTATAAAAAATATATATAAAAAATAAAAGCAAGTTATTTGTAGCCTAATTCATTTATAGTTCAGACAATATGGCTGCCACCTCTCAAATGCAACTCGGTCTTCTGTTCCACAGCTAGCTGGAACTGAGTGTGGAGAGAGAGTGACTCGGGACTGTGTCGTTGAGGAGGACACAGTTAAGGACATGACCATGGTTCTATCCTCGTAGTTGGTACTGCACACTAGTGGTGGTCGGTGCCGTTTAAGATGAGGTAGGACGGTAATCTTTATTATGAGCATGGTCTTATTTCTATTACAGCATATTAGATGACTGTCATTCATATTCCATTCACCCAGCTCACTGTAACATCAATAGGTTTAGGCTACTACATGATACTCTAATTTTCCCTATACCCATCATGAGGCTGCTAGAACCTAGCCTATGAATGAAAGTTTACAACGTAGGTACACAGGTCGAGAGAAAAATTTGAGTATTCAAGGTGATAGACAGTGACACATTCCGCCTTGCACACTCTTGACATAATTGAGTTGATCGAGGGTGTAACCATTAGTCAAACAGTTGCAAACGAGAGTTTCTCTTGGACAACCATTTTTCAACAGAATTGGTTACACACAGCCTACATCATTGTCACCATATGAATATAGCAATCAACAATAGCTAACTTCCTAGCTAACTTCACAGTCAACATAGCTACTAGAACTAATGCGCTAGTAAACCCACTACAATAATGCAGTACAGTGTACAGGCCGCAAGCAGTTGAACAGTTTTATCCCGGTAGCAATAAATAAATAAAACCAAAAGCTTACCTTGACTTGGAAGAGTTCCAGTATTGGATAGCCATAGCCAGCTAGCTAACATAGCATCCCTCTCTGTTTTAGCCGGGTGTTTGAGTAGGTTAAACTAGTATTCACTAACTACGTGAAAGTGAACTCTCTCTCTCTCTCTCTCTCTCTCTCTCTCTCTCTCTCTCTATATATATATATATATATATATATATATATATATATATATATATATATATATATATATATATATATATATCTCTCTCTCTCTCTCTCTCTCTCTCTCTCTCTCTATATATATATATATATATATATATATATATATATATCTCTCTCTCTCTCTCTCTCTCTCTCTCTCTCTCTCACTTCTCCTTCATTTTTAAATAAATTGATATGTTCAAAACTGTTCGACTGTTGTCTTTCTCTCTCTTTGAACCAACTACTCACCACATTGTATGCACTGCAGTGTTAGTTAGCTTTAGTTTATGCTTTCAGTACTAGATTAATTCTCTGATCCTTTGATTGGGTGGACAACATGTCAATTCATGCTGCAAGAGCTCTGATAGGCTGGAGGACGTCCTCTGGAAGTTGTCATAATTACTGTGTAAGTTTATGGAAGGGGGTGGGAACCATGAGCCTCCAAGGTTTTTTATTGAAGTCAATGTACCCAGAGGAGGACAGAAACTAGCTGTCCTCCAGCTATACCATGGTGCTACCCTACAGAGTACTGTTGAGGCTACTGTAGACCTTCATTGCAAAACAGTGTTTTAATCCATTTTGGGTGACATTCATGTATTTAGTATTGTTTTATCTAAAAAGGATAACTTTTTTAATGTTTCACTATATATATATTTTATGACATTTACTGAGGAGGATGGTCCTCCCCTTCCTCCTCTAAAGAGCCTCCACTGCTGAACAAATCCTCCACACTGACATGATACTTCAGCTTAAAGTTGTAATCCGTAATGGTGAAACTGCCATGTCCCTTTACGACATTACAATGACAAAGAAGTTACTTCAAACAACAAACCCAGTTTGATCCCCTCGGACAGCATTACACAACATTGCACACAGCAGATTATATACTGCAATTTTTGGGGGGACTATGATGCTGAAAGCTCCTTTACTCAGATTCATCAACAAAGCAGAAACAATAACAACAGTGAAGCTGTTTCCCCTCATGCAGATTTCAGCTTTAACTGTTGCTCAGTCACAACATCCATTTTTAAGGTTATTGATGATGTGTCACTTTTTTAGCATGTCAACATGAATGTGTAATTTTGTTATGTCTTTTAGTCATTACATGTTCTGTATGTTTTTTAACATCGAGGACCACTTTGGAAACAAATGTTTTAATTAATACTTTTAAGTGGTATCCTCTGGGAACAGATTGTACATATTGTTGAATATTTATTTTTCCCAAATAAAATTCAATTCAATCGATGAACATGGATGTAAATGTAAACTCTTATTTGAAAACGCTATTATCAAAAGATCAGTTCCATATTAATACAGTAATAACCAAAGCCTTGGACTGTGTCCAAAACGGCACCCTCTTCCCTATTTAGTGCACTACTTTTAACCCGGGCCCACAGGGTACTGGTCTATATACGGAATTGGTTGTCATTTGGAACGAAGCCTTGGAGTGAACAGAGTTCTTACTGTACCTCAGTGTGAGAGTGTTAGCTGTCAATCATGTGAGGTAACCATGGATTAATGGAGGGGAGATGTCTATACTCCTGTAGGATGTGCTGTCAGTTCGATGTAATTTTGTCATCTGGAGAATAGGAAGACCAGCAGTTCACGCACACACAACCACACACAAACCCACAACCAGGCGCATGCACACGCACACATAGAGGAGAGCAGGCCGGACACAGCACAGCTCACCAATGACAGCCCCCAGGCAGCGATGAGCCTCCATTCTGTCACCACACCATCACGTCGGCTCAGTCCCAAAGGGAGCAGCCACTTACACAATATGCTGTCATTCTACTAGAGATGTGCTGCTCACTCAGAGGTCAGATCAGTCATGTAGATGGTGTTACTGTATCTACTGTCTCACTCTGAACACATCACTTGTTGATGTAACTGCTGATAACATCGGTGAAGTGCTATTGACTCAGGTACAGTTGTTATTATGTTAATATTATGTTTTGTTTAGTGCCAATCTTTCTCTCTAAGGATAAAGCAATACAAAACTCTGGTACAAGGCAGAGACTGGCATGATATTGTTGAATTACTGTAACAAGTGGTGTCACATTTTTCATTCTGATTTCCATCCAGATTAATATTCTGACAGTATTGTCTCCTAGACAACAGTCAGAATATCAACATCTGGTAGAATTGCCACAGTAACTATTTTGTATTCATCCCTGTCCAACAGCTACAGTATACATCAAAACTTTAATTAAAATACTGCATGATGCCTGCTTGGGTGGTAATGATCCAACAACCTGAGCATGTCCATCCTTACTTAATTAAAATACTACATGATGCCTGCTTGGGTGGTAATGATCCAACAACCTGAGCATGTCCATCCTTACTTAATTAAAATACTGCATGATGCCTGCTTGGGTGGTAATGATCCAACAACCTGAGCATGTCCATCCTTACTTAATTAAAATACTACATGATGCCTGCTTGGGTGGTAATGATCCAACAACCTGAGCATGTCCATCCTTACTTAATTAAAATACTACATGATGCCTGCTTGGGTGGTAATGATCCAACAACCTGAGCATGTCCATCCTTACTTAATTAAAATACTACATGATGCCTGCTTGGGTGGTAATGATCCAACAACCTGAGCATGTCCATCCTTACTTAATTAAAATACTACATGATGCCTGCTTGGGTGGTAATGATCCAACAACCTGAGCATGTCCATCCTTACTTAATTAAAATACTACATGATGCCTGCTTGGGTGGTAA
Source organism: Oncorhynchus kisutch (assembly GCF_002021735.2). Lineage (NCBI taxonomy): Eukaryota > Metazoa > Chordata > Actinopteri > Salmoniformes > Salmonidae > Oncorhynchus > Oncorhynchus kisutch. The sequence continues at coordinate 1,859,253 of NW_022261979.1, read as the reverse complement.
TTTTTTTATTTATTTTTTATTTCACCTTTATTTAACCAGGTAGGCTAGTTGAGAACAAGTTCTCATTTGCAACTGCGACCTGGCCAAGATAAAGCATAGCAGTGTGAGCATACAACAAAGAGTTACACATGGAGTAAACAATTAACAAGTCAATAACACAGTAAAAAACAAAGGGGGGTCTATATACAATGTGTGCAAAAGGCATGAGGAGGTAGGCAAATAATTACAATTTTGCAGATTAACACTGGAGTGATAAAAGATCAGATGGTCATGTACAGGTAGAGATATTGGTGTGCAGAAGAGCAGAAAAGTAAATAAATAAAAACAGTATGGGGATGAGGTAGGTGAAAAGGGTGGGCTATTTACCAATAGACTATGTACAGCTGCAGCGATCGGTTAGCTGCTCAGATAGCTGATGTTTGAAGTTGGTGAGGGAGATAAAAGTCTCCAACTTCAGCGATTTTTGCAATTCGTTCCAGTCACAGGCAGCAGAGTACTGGAACGAAAGGCGGCCAAATGAGGTGTTGGCTTTAGGGATGATCAGTGAGATACACCTGCTGGAGCGCGTGCTACGGATGGGTGTTGCCATCGTGACCAGTGAGCTGAGATAAGGCGGAGCTTTACCTAGCATAGACTTGTAGATGACCTGGAGCCAGTGGGTCTGGCGACGAATATGTAGCGAGGGCCAGCCGACTAGAGCATACAAGTCGCAGTGGTGGGTGGTATAAGGTGCTTTAGTGACAAAACGGATGGCACTGTGATAGACTGCATCCAGTTTGCTGAGTAGAGTGTTGGAAGCCATTTTGTAGATGACATCGCCGAAGTCGAGGATCGGTAGGATAGTCAGTTTTACTAAGGTAAGCTTGGCGGCTTGAGTGAAGGAGGCTTTGTTGCGGAATAGAAAGCCGACTCTTGATTTGATTTTCGATTGGAGATGTTTGATATGAGTCTGGAAGGAGAGTTTGCAGTCTAGCCAGACACCTAGGTACTTATAGACGTCCACATATTCTAGGTCGGAACCATCCAGGGTGGTGATGCTAGTCGGGCATGCAGGTGCAGGCAGCGACCGGTTGAAAAGCATGCATTTGGTTTTACTAGCGTTTAAGAGCAGTTGGAGGCCACGGAAGGAGTGTTGTATGGCATTGAAGCTTGTTTGGAGGTTAGATAGCACAGTGTCCAAAGACGGGCCGAAAGTATATAGAATGGTGTCGTCTGCGTAGAGGTGGATCAGGGAATCGCCCGCAGCAAGAGCAACATCATTGATATACACAGAGAAAAGAGTCGGCCCGAGAATTGAACCCTGTGGCACCCCCATAGAGACTGCCAGAGGACCGGACAGCATGCCCTCCGATTTGACACACTGAACTCTGTCTGCAAAGTAATTGGTGAACCAGGCAAGGCAGTCATCCGAAAAACCGAGGCTACTGAGTCTGCCGATAAGAATATGGTGATTGACAGAGTCGAAAGCCTGATCCAACAACCTGAGCATGTCCATCCTTACTTAATTAAAATACTACATGATGCCTGCTTGGGTGGTAATGATCCAACAACCTGAGCATGTCCATCCTTACTTAATTAAAATACTACATGATGCCTGCTTGGGTGGTAATGATCCAACAACCTGAGCATGTCCATCCTTACTTAATTAAAATACTACATGATGCCTGCTTGGGTGGTAATGATCCAACAACCTGAGCATGTCCATCCTTACTTAATTAAAATACTACATGATGCCTGCTTGGGTGGTAATGATCCAACAACCTGAGCATGTCCATTCTTACTTAATTAAAATACTACATGATGCCTGCTTGGGTGGTAATGATCCAACAACCTGAGCATGTCCATCCTTACTTAATTAAAATACTACATGATGCCTGCTTGGGTGGTAATGATCCAACAACCTGAGCATGTCCATCCTTACTTAATTAAAATACTACATGATGCCTGCTTGGGTGGTAATGATCCAACAACCTGAGCATGTCCATCCTTACTTAATTAAAATACTACATGATGCCTGCTTGGGTGGTAATGATCCAACAACCTGAGCATGTCCATCCTTACTTAATTAAAATACTACATGATGCCTGCTTGGGTGGTAATGATCCAACAACCTGAGCATGTCCATCCTTACTTAATTAAAATACTACATGATGCCTGCTTGGGTGGTAATGATCCAACAACCTGAGCATGTCCATCCTTACTTAATTAAAACATGTATGCTAAAGACTGCATATGTCTCATGAAATAGTTTTTCTTCCATGAACAAAGCTTCACGTTGAATGATGGTTATTTTAGTAATTAAATCCTGTATGTTAAAAACTTCATAATGAATCAGAAGACTTGTTGTCAGCGTTAATACCTCCTAATGGTTTCTTACTTAAAATGCATAATGCATATCAATGCATTCACAATGCAGTACACGCAGGGGTTTTTATAGCAGGTGTTACCAACAGTTTCCCGATATGTTTGCTATTTGCACTTGAGCGTAGTGGCTCAACAGGGAGCCATCCACTAACTGTGAGCGGTATTGAACCGCTACAGCTCGTTTCCCAGTGTCAGACTGAGCGACCAACAGACCTATTATGTTTGATCTAATGTCTGTGTGCCAAATTGAACACTATTTCCTAAATAATACACTACTTACCTATGGGCCCTGATCAAAAGTAGTGCACTATATAGGTAATCAGGTCCCATTTGGGATGTGGTAAATCAGACCGTATACCACGGGTAGTGATCTTTCTGCTGACTCTACCACTAAGACGAGGGAGGAGAAAAGTCCCTGAGACTCTATTCTGCACCCTGATTGGTCGATTATTTCCCTGACAGGATGCATTTTCAAAAGCCCTTTAGACCAGCGTGAGATATTCCAGTATTGATCTCCCTCTCCCAGTTGTGGGTGTGCGTCTCCTAAATGGAATTCTATTCCCTACATAGGGCAATACTTTTGAACAGAGCCCTTTGAGCCCTAATCAAAAAGTAGTGCCGTAAATAGGGAGTAGGGTGCCATTTGGGACTCAAGCATTTAAATGCTAACCTCAGTCCTGCTTTAAACTTCTCCTTCAATAAAGAGGTTCACCTGATAACCCTGGTCATAGAGAGGGGGAGTGAAAACAGACAGAAAAATGGTCCAACATGAAGAGACTTCAATTTGTTACCAATCACTTTGGCCTGTCCGGCTGTATTACTGTCAGTGTGCCTTCCAACCTGGTCTCTGTCCCAAATCACACCCTCTTCCCTATATAGTGCACTACTCTTGACCAGGACCCACTGAACTATATAGGGAATAGGGTGCAATTTGGGACGCATACATGGTCTATTGATTTCGCTATTCACTATCGGCTGGCCCATGTGACCTCCTGGCAGCTGCTTTCTTCTCTTTGTGGAGGGTCAACTAGAAATGTGTAGAAACGTCTATTCTGTATACTATGTCAACAGGAGATTCTCCCTGGCAACAGGTTCTCTTTGTTAGGTGTGTTTTGTAGGATTCCTTCGGTCAATCCATTAGTCTGAGGTAGTTCTTTATACCTATTCATAAACCGGCTCATTCCATCCCTTGAATGCTGATTGATCATCCCCATACTGTATTTATTTATTTATCTTGCTCCTTTGCACCCCAGTATCTCTACTTGCACATTCATCTTCTGCACATCTACCATTCCAGTGTTTAATTGCTATACTGTAATTACTTCACCACCATGGCCTATTTATTGCCTTAACTCCCTTATCTTACCTCATTTACACTCACTGTATATAGACTTTTTCTTTTCTTTTGTTCTACTGTATTATTGACTGTATGTTTTGTATATTCCATGTGTAACTCTGTGTTGTTGTATGTGTCGAACTGCTACGCTTTATCTTGGCCAGGTCGCAGTTGCAAATGAGAACTTGTTCTCAACTAGCCTACCTGGTTAAGCAATAAGGCCCGAGGGGGTGTGGTATATGGTCAATATACCACGGCTAAGGGCTGTATCCATGCACTCTGCGTTGCGGTGTGCATCATAACAACCCTTAGCCGTGGTATATTGACCATATACCACACCCCCTCGGGCCTTATTGTTTAAATATACTCGTTGTTGAACCTCCCAATTCACCAAGGTCCTCAGAGAGCACAGGATAACACGCAGCCTCTAATATATTGGCCTCCATGATTCAACTACTTCAATCCTCTTTGACACACCATAAACTGCTCATATCTTGAACCGTAGCATTACACGGGGAAGGAGCCCCGGGGAGGTGAGCTACATGTTTATTAAAGGTGAGGGTGTGCAGAGGATTTGAGAAAAACAGTTTGCTGCTGTTTTTCTCTGGTTGTTCCACTCTGTTAGAGGGGAGTTTACACCACAACTGATGTGAGGAAGGGTCAAAGGGCCTCGTGACAGCGACTGACTGAACGCCTCAACAGTCTCACGCTCTGGACAAGACTGCGCGCAGTAGATCACCTGCTGGGTGTTGATGAACAGTGGCGATTTAACATGTCGAATCATCTGTAAATGTATATAAATTGACAGCTGACGCGGTCTGTTTTGACCTTTAACCTGCTGAGCTGAAGCCTGCAGGTATTTATTTGGGGAGGCAAGTTCAATAAAGATGCAGCTCAACGTTGGTGGAATTTGCAGAATTCACTTTTTAGTTTCCAAGTTGACTTGTGGAGTTTTGTAGAGGACTGTATCTGGCTGACTGGCCTGTCTATTTACTTGGGCATGACAGGCAAATTGACAGCTGTGCACAGGGGAGTGTCACAGTCTATCTGACTGACAGCTTATTTTCCAAACCTAAATGAACAACACATTGGAAAATCATAGCCTCCACTCCACGCTCAGAGGCAAAATGATGGATAAGCTCCACCGTTATTACAGTACCCGCTACAGTACTATTCCCCTGTTCCATTTAAAAGCATTGGGTTCTCATCTTTCTGCCCTTGTGGTTAAAGTAGGAAGCTTGACGTTCAAAGCCTGGCAGAGCCACAGGCAGGGTCAGCTCCCATAAATTCAATTCTCTAGCTCCCTTGGCTTAGAGATGATGTGAGAAAGCGAGAGCGCGAGCAAAGATTTTTATAACTAATAAAATATCGTTTTTTCCAATGGGAGTCTGTTGTTTCCAATGGGATCAAATGAAATAGTGGGAAGAACAAACAAGGACGTAGGCAGAGCCAATCACGAGTTAACGAGAGCCTATAGGCCCGTTCTAGCATGTATTTGCATATTTCAATAACTCCGTTCGCCTTTGCACACTTTGCACTCCTTCTAAACAACGCAATTTTGGGACATTTTGTTCAAGGGCAAAGTCTACAAAACGTTGTCCACTCTGTTCGTAACTGATTATAGTTTTGGAACCTGAAACCTTTATTGAGATAAAATGTTTAATCGATGAGAAAATTTGCAGAATGTCGGGCAAAATCCATCTAGCTCCATCTTCTCCCACTGCCGGCCCCTTGGCTTCCTTTCGCCAAAATATTGGTAGTGAGCGGAAACGCCAAGGAGATACTTCACTTATACATCTGGTGAAATATCTGTCTCATTGTTCTATCTATGGAAAGAAGGTGAGAGTGAGTGAGTCTACATTGTAAGATTTATGACAAATCATATTGTTTCATATGGGTTCCTCTATAGTCTCGTACTGAAGACACCCATTATATTGTTTCATATGGGTTCCTCTATAGTCTCGTACTGAAGACACCCATTATATTGTTTCATATGGGTTCCTCTATAGCCTCAGTATGTCGTTCTGTTAAAGACACCCATCATATTGTTTCATATGGGTTCCTCTATAGTCTCCTACTGAACACACCCATCATATTGTTTCATATGGGTTCCTCTATAGTCTCCTACTGAACACACCCATCATATTGTTTCATATGGGTTCCTCTATAGTCTCCTACTGAAGACACCCATCATATTGTTTCATATGGGTTCCTCTATAGCCTCAGTATGTCGTTCTGTTAAAGACACCCATCATATTGTTTCATATGGGTTCCTCTATAGTCTCCTACTGAAGACACCCATCATATTGTTTCATATGGGTTCCTCTATAGTCTCAGTATGTTGTTCTGTGTTGGTTCTGTGTTGGTGTGGCTGTTTGAAGTTGTCACATTCCTGCTGTTAGACATATTTTACTGGACCACCTGTTCCATCTGGACAAGAGTTCTCCTGCGTCCCAAATGGCATCCTATCCCCTATTTAGTGCACTACTTTTGACCAGAGCCCATAGCAAGTAGTTGTCTATGCAGGGAATTGTGTTCGATTTGGGGCACATACCTTTGTCATTTTGTCAATTTATTATTTTAGGCCATCATTGTGAATAAGAATAGTTAGTTCTTAATTGATTTACCTGGTTAAATAAAGGTTAAATAAATACAAATGACATTATATGTGCTGACTGATAAACACCTCTGGAGAAGGAGAATGCATTCCACTTATTTCTAACGACACTCTCGGGATAGTTTCACTTTTAAAAGATGACTAATACTGAAGAAAAACATAATGCATGCAAGAACATCTGTGATAAAAAAAGATTATGTTAACAGTTCAACACGGTCTGATAAAGGTTCTGTACACGTTTCTCTTCTGCAGAAGAGAAAAGCTGCCATTAGTAGGAAGAAAACTGTTAATACAAGACAAGGTTTTCCAGTGTGTCTGCCTCTGCCTGGCTGCCATGGAGAGGGAGGAGAGAGAGGGTCAACGCCTCTCCCAAGAGAGAGAGACTGAGACAGAGCGGGAGAGGAAGAGAGGCAGAGAGAGAGAGAGAGAGAGAGAGGGACAACACATCTACCAAGAGAGAGAGATTGAGACAGAGACAGAGACAGAGACAGAGATAGAGAGAGAGAGAGAGAGAGAGAGAGAGAGAGAGAGAGAGAGAGACAGACAGACAGACAGACAGACAGACAGACAGACAGACAGACAGACAGACAGACAGACAGACAGACAGACAGACAGACAGACAGACAGAGTGGGAGAGAGACAGAGAGACAGACAGACAGAGAACAAAGAGACGGAGACAGAGAGACAGAGAGATGGACAGATACTGAGACAGACAGAGAGACAGAGAGCAGCAGAGACAGAAAGAGACAGATACTGAGACAAAGAGAGAGCGAGAGAGAGAGGAAGACCGAGACTGAGACAGACAGAAACATACAGACAGAGAGGGAGACAGACCGAGTGGGAGACATAGAGAGAGAGGCATAGAGAGAGAGAGAGAGCCAACACATCTCCCAAGAGGGAGCGACTGACTGAGACAGAGCAGAAGAGAGAGAGAGAGAGAAAGAGCGGAAGAGAGAGAGGCAGAAAGAGAGAGAGAGAGAGAGAGAGAGAGAGAGAGAGACAGACAGAAACAGAGAGAGAGAGAGAGAGGGAGATAATTTCAGTGGAGAGTCAGTGAGAACGAGCAAATCTAAAGAGCCTCTATCTCTTTCTCAGTCTCTCTCTCTCTCTCCCTCTTTCTGCCTCTCTCTCTTCCGCTCTCTCTCCACTGAAATTCATCCTAATTGTGTATCTTTCACTTGAACCCAGTTTGGAGGGGGTGGGGGGTGGGGGTTTGATTCCTTTAGTGTGGCTGAGAGAGATACCTCATTTGATCCCCACTCTTAAGTCACAGAGCTGGTGGGAGAGCAGGCAGCACAGCGGTGTTCAAGGGGGTTCAAAGGTCACCAAGAACTTTATCAAAGTGTGGGGAGGAGGTAGAGGGGTTCAAAAGCATCAAATGCTTCTACTGCACTACCTTTCTCAGACTGCTTCTGCTTGACTGGCTGCTACTGCTGCACTCCCTATCTCAGCCCAGGAGTTCATGCTTGGAGTGGTGGGTGGTGATTCCTCTGAATTTAACAACAGTTATCCACTGATCTTATTTTTGTTTGTCCTCTTACATTGTTGAACTAGTTGGTTTAATTGAGTAATAGTTTGTTTTGATGGTACAGCAGGTCGAACATCTCATTCCAAAATCATGGGCATTAATATGGAGTTGGTCCCCCCTTTGCTGCTATAACAGCCTCCACTGTTCTGGGAAGGCTTTCCACTAGATGTTGGTACATTGCTGTTCACAGTCGGCATTCCAATTTGTTGCAAAGCGGTTCAGGTCAGGGCTCTGTGCAGGCCTGTCAAGTTCTTCCACAGCGATCTCGACAAACCATTTGTGTATGGACCTCGCTTTGTGCACGGGGTCATTGTCATGCTGAAACAGGAGCGGGCTATCACCCAAAGCTCTTGACACAAAATTGGAAGCACAGAATCGTCTAGAATGTCATTGTATGCTGTAGCGTTAAGATTTACCTTCACTGGAAATAAGGGGCCTAGCCCAAACCATGAAAAACTGCCCCAGAACATTTTGCCTCCTCCATCAAACTTTACAGTTGGCACCATGCAACGGGGCAGGTAGCATTCTCCTAGCATCAGCCAAAGCCAGATTTGTCCATGCCAGATGGTGAAGCATGATTCATCACTTCAGAGAACACTTTTCCACTGCACCAAAGTCCAATGACAGCAAGCTTTACACCACTCCAGCTGACGCTTGACATATCCACATGGTAAACTTGGGCTTGTCTGCAGCTGCTCAGCCATGGAAGCCCATTTCATGAAGCTCTCAACTAACAGTTATTTCATTTTTTTACCTTTATTTAACTAGGCAAGTCAGTTAAGAACAAATTCTTATTTACAATGACGGCCTACTGGGGAAGAGTGGGTTAACTGCCTTGTTCAGGAGCAGAACAACAGATTTTTACTTTGTCAGCTCGGGGATTCAATCCAGAAACCATTCGGTTACTGGCCATCGCTCTAACCACTAGGATACCTGTTGCTAACGTTTTCTTCCAGAGGCAGTTTGGAACTCAGTGGTGAGTGTTGCAACTGAGGACAGACAATGTATACATTCTACGCACTTCAGCACTTGGCGGTCCCATTCTGTGAGCTTGTGTGGTCTACCACTTCATGGCTGAGTCGTTGTTGCTCCTAGACTTTTCCACTTCAAAATAACAGCGCTTACAGTTGACCGGGGAAGCTCTTGCTGGGCAGAAATTTGACAAACTGACTTGTTGGAAAGGTAGCATCCTATGATGGTGCCACGTTGAAAGTCACTGAGCTCTTCAATAAGGCCATTCTACTGCCAATGTTTGTCTATGGAGATTGCATGGCTGCGGGCTCAATTGTATACAACTGCCAGCAACGGGTGTGGCTGAAATAGCAGAATCCACTCATTTGAAGGGTTATCTACATCCTTTTGGCCATGTAGTGTATATAACTACTACTGCACAGGGAACAGTAGTATCAATGAATACATGTATTGTAATGTAGCGACCATTCCTTCATAAGCATGTAAACTCAGCAAAAAAAGAAACGTCCCTTTTTCAGGACTCTGTCTTTCAAAGATAATTCATAAAATATCCCAAAAACTTCACAGATCTTCATTGTAAAGGGTTTAAACACTGTTTCCCATGCTTGTTCAATGAACCATAAACAATTAATGAACATGCAAATGTGGAACGGTCGTTAAGACACTAACAGCTTACAGACGGTAGGCAATTAAGGTCACAGTTATGAAAACTTAGCACACTAAAGAGGACTTTCTACTGACTCTGAAAAACACCAAAAGAAAGATGCCCAGGGTCCCTGCTCATCTGCGTGAACGTGCCTTAGGCATGCTGCAAGAAGGCATGAGGACTGCAGATGTGGCCAGGGCAATAAATTGCAATGCCCGTACTGAGACGCCTAAAACAGCACTACAGGGAGACAGGACGGACAGCTGATCGTCCTCGCAATGGCAGACCACGTGTAACAACACCTGCACAGGATCGGTACATCCGAACATCACACCTGCGAGACAGGCACAGGATGGTAACAACAACTGCACAATTTATACCAGGAACGCACAATCCCTCCATCAGTGCTCAGACTGTCCGCAATAGGCTGATAGAGGCTGGATTGAGGGCTTGTAGGCCTGTTGTAAGGCAGGTCCTCACCAGACATCACTGGCAACAACGTCGCCTATGGGCACAAACCCACCTTCGCTGGACCAGGCAGGACTGGCAAAAAGTGCTCTTTACTGACGAGTCGCGGTTTTGTCTCACCAGGGGTGATGGTCGGATTCGCATTTATCGTCGAAGGAATGAGCGTTAAACCGAGACCTGTACTCTGGAGCTGGATCTGGAGGTGGAGGGTCCGTCATGGTCTGGGGCGGTGTGTCACAGCATCATCAGACTGAGCATGTTGGAGATTCTGAGACAGTATTTCCCACCACCATCAACAAAACACCAAATGATGGAATTTCTGGTGGAAGAATGGTGTCGCATCCCTCCAAGAGTTGCAGACACCTGTAGAATCTATACCAAGGTGCATTGAAGCTGTTCTGGCTCGTGGTGCCCTATTACAGTTTCTCAGTCGCTTTGGTGCATTTCTTATATCAAAAGTGCAATTATTGATACTATTTGTACAAATTCCAAATAATCTAGTCACTTGTGCACATCATTAAAGCAATTTCTTATACCTTTGAACAAATTGCAATTGATAATGTACAAGTGTCAGCTTTTTTCCACATTATCAATTGCTCATGTCATGTTGATCAAAATATAGTAGATGGTTCTCTTTTGAATAGTCTTACCCCTCAAAACATCTAGGGATTAGTTCCTTGCATAAGCCATTACATGCAAAATTGTTGAACTATTTGTCATAAACTGTCAAGGATAGTTTTACACATTTCTATTAGACCTTTTGTACAAAAACGTGAATTGATGAATCGTGCAGGTGAAATTGACCCTCACTCATGAAGGAATGTAAAGTGTTAGTTCAACCAACAATCAACCAGTTGTCTAAATTGCTCAAAGGTGCATCTCATGAAGAATCAATTGGCAAGCATATATAAACAGACCACAACACAGAGTTGCAATTTTCCAATAATGGATGGACCAGGAAACGAACAGGGTCAACAGCCAAGAGGAGGAAGAAGAGGAGCAAGGATGCGTGGTGGAAGGCAAAACAGAGGAAGAGGCAGAAGAGGACATAGGCGCATAGCTGATGACATAAGGGCCACTATTGTAGACCATGTTGTCAATCATGGCCTTACAATGGCTGAGGTGGGTCGAAGGGTGCAGCCGAATATTGAGAGATCAACCGTGTCCTCAATAGTTCAAACGTTTCGAAGAGAGAACAGGTATGTCCACCAATGTACAGTGCACTGTTACTGTATAGAAGCAGTATACTGTATACTTCCTACAATGCTTCATATTACAGTAGTCCACTTGTATTTCACAGCATACAGAAACATACTCTATACAGATACATACTGCACCTTACATGTTCGCATAGTTTTTGTCTATGTGAAAGTGTGCGATGCATCACTGCATTTTTCCCCACATAGGACTGCAAGATTACCTCAAACCGGTGGCAGAGGACGCCTTTTCACACCTCAACAGGAGGAGGCTACTTGCACCATGGTCCGAGCAAACAATGCCATGAGACTCAGGGAAATACAAAGGACCATTATAGAAGACAACGATGTCTTTGAAAACATCCATATGGTTAGCATCTCAACCATCGACAGGGTGCTGCATAGAAACCAGATGAGTATGAAACAGCTGTACCGTGTACCATTCCAAAGGAATGAGGACAGAGTTAAGGAGCTACGGTACCAGTATGTACAGGTAAAACATATATCTATGTAACTACTTTACAGCAACATTTTATAGTGATACATAGTACAGTAAGCATAAACTGCACACATTTCCATTGCTGTGGAAGGAACATGCAATATAGGTACATTTTATGTCACTCTTCCTTACCAAAACAAATTCAACTGTGTGTTCTGGGATATAGCGTATAATGGAGTTGGAATCAAGTGAACCCTCTCACAACTTTGTATACGTGGATGAGGCTGGCTTCAACCTGACCAAATGCAGAAGGCGGGGTCGGAATATCATTGGTCACAGAGCTACTGTGGATTTGTCAGGCCAACGGGGAGGAAATATCACCATGTGTGCTGCTATTTCGGAGCATGGTGTCCTAACCCATATCCCCCTTATAGGGCCATACAACACCCAGCATCTACTCAACTTTTTAGAGACTCTCTACAGGGCTATCATCCCTGATGATGAGAGGGGTCTGTTTAGAGAGGATTTGCCAAAGTATGTGGTCATTTGTGATAATGTGAGTTTCCATCGATCAAACATCATAAGGCAATGGTTTGTGACCCACCCGAGGATGCTCATAGAATTCCTTCCACCTTATTCACCATTCCTTAACCTAATTGAGGAGTTATTTTCAGCATGGAGGTGGAAGGTGTACGATCGTCAGCCACACACACAGATGACCCTGCTGGCTGCAATGGATGCAGCATGTGAGGACATCACTGTAGACGCCTGCAGAGGACGGATAAGGCATTCCAAAAGATTCTTTCCACGTTGCAATGGAAGGAAAAATATCTGGTGTGATGTGGATGAGAATATGTGGGCCGACAGACAGGAACGTCTGAATGTGCAGAGACAGCACAACAGTGCTGCGGGCAAAGTTGTGCCTTAGTAGGGGTGGTTTCCTGTGTTTCTTTCTAATTTAGTTTTTTTTCCTTTGTGCCACTTGGGTTGTCCAGTCACTTTCCATCAATAACCCACATACAGTAATATGTAAATAGTACTGTTGAAATTGATATATGCCATAGAAGTGCAGCCTTGTGCATTTTCAATACAGTAACTGTCATCTGAACTGTAGCCTAAGTTTACATCAGGTAATACTGTCAATGTACACAGTTACATTGACAACATGCCTAAACATTTTGACGACCTTGTTCGTCAACAATGACTCAATGACTTATCCTTCTGATGACACTGACATGATCATTGGCATTAATATTTACTTTTGAGAGATGTACTAAGGATTTTTAGTGACTGACTAGCTTTAGAAACATATCTATTGTATATTGCAGTTTGTACAAATTGTTCTGAGAAATGCACATATTATTTTGCACATGTTAGGGATGATGTGAAATGCACTTATTATTTTGCACATGTTAGGGATGATGTGAAATGCACTTATTATTTTGCACATGTTAGGGATGATGTGAAATGCACTTATTATTTTGCACATGTTAGGGATGATGTGAAATGCACTTATTATTTTGCACATGTTAGGGATGATGTGAAATGCACTTATTATTTTGCACATGTTAGGGATGATGTGAAATGCACTTATTATTTTGCACATGTTAGGGATGATGTGAAATGCACTTATTATTTTGCACATGTTAGGGATGATGTGAAATGCACTTATTATTTTGCACATGTTAGGGATGATGTGAAATGCACTTATTATTTTGCACATGTTAGGGATGATGTGAAATGCACTTATTATTTTGCACATGTTAGGGATGATGTGAAATGCACTTATTATTTTGCACATGTTAGGGATGATGTGAAATGCACTTATTATTTTGCACATGGTAGGGATGATGTGAAATGCACTTATTATTTTGCACATGTTAGGGATGATGTGAAATGCACTTATTATTTTGCACATGTTAGGGATGATGTGAAATGCACTTATTATTTTGCACATGTTAGGGATGATGTGAAAAATGCACCAAAGCGACTGAGAAAAACTGTAAGACACTTTATGTTGGTGTTTCCTTTATTTTGGCAGTTACCTGTATTTACATGTGTGTACATGTCCCTACAATTAGTGAGCATTAACAGAACATATGTCAATATTTTTATTATATTTTATAATTAGTTATCCTAATTAGCTTTCTTTCATCAACATCAGCACTTCTACATATCAACATCCTCCTTCATTCATTCATTTCCTTTCGATGACATGAAGCTCTTCTTCAATTGAAAGGTTGAAGACATACGCAGCTTCCTGAACCAACCTCTTGTTCATACCTCTAGGCTGCGTCCCATATGGCACCCTATTCTCTACCAGGGCCCATAGTAGTGCACTATGTAGTGAACAGGGTTCAATTTGGGATGTAGTCAGTACCTCAACCCTGCAGCCACCCAAGAGGCCCCTCCCTGTCTGTCTTCATGCTAACCTCTCAGTGAGGAAGACATTCAACAGGCTGATGCCCCACTGTCAGACCACCTGTCCACCTGAAAATATGCCTTCAACCTAACCCTTCTCCTGCCTGTCTGCCTACGTCTCTCATGACTCACCTCAACCTAACCCTCCTCCTGCCTGTCTGCCTATGTCTCCCATGACTCACCTCAACCTAACCCTCCTCCTGCCTGTCTGCCTACGTCTCCCATGACTCACCTCAACCTAACCCTCCTCCTGCCTGTCTGCCTACGTCTCCCATGACTCACCTCAACCTAACCCTCATCCTGCCTGTTTGCCTACGTCTCCCATGATGCACCTCTTCTATAAGCAATAGCATGACCACTAGCTACCTTCCCTCTGCCTTTCAAATATCATGATGTCTACTGATACTCACCTATTTGGTAACCATAGGAACTGACCCCTAAATACACACGTAAACACACACACATACAGGTGAGGTGAGGATCCAACCATACACTATTCTCAGATCATCTTCCCTGTTCTACCTCATATCACCTGTGACAGCTGGAATGAACAGACTCTTGCAGCAGTCTAGTGAAGCAACACCGTCTGCTGTATTGTGACGACTTGCTATTAAAACTCAAACAAGTATGGACAAAGCTCTGGTAACCTGATTATTACACTGGAATTACAAAACTAAATGTGCTAGATATTTCACCAACATATCAGATCATATTGATCATATGCAGCATAGCACTAAAACACTCCACGGCTATAGAATATATTAAACACCAGGTACAGAGAATCATCTTCAGGGAGACATGAACATTGTTATTACATGCAAAGTGATTCTCACCTTAAGGTGAATAAAAATCTTAGTGGAAATGAAATGTCACCGGGCTGCAAGGTAAGTAACCTCATAACTATTGAAGACACACGGACAGAGATGAGAGTTAACATGTTGGTAATGTTACCGGGCTGCAAGGTAAGTAACCTCATAACTATTGAAGACACACGGACAGAGATGAGAGTTAACATGTTGGTAATGTTACCGGGCTGCAAGGTAAGTAACCTCATAACTATTGAAGAGACACGGACAGAGATGAGAGTTAACACGTTGGTAATGTTACCGGGCTGCAAGGTAAGTAACCTCATAACTATTGAAGAGACACGGACAGAGATGAGAGTTAACACGTTGGTAATGTTACCGGGCTGCAAGGTAAGTAACCTCATAACTATTGAAGAGACACGGACAGAGATGAGAGTTAACACGTTGGTAATGTTACCGGGCTGCAAGGTAAGTAACCTCATAACTATTGAAGAGACACGGACAGAGATGAGAGTTAACACGTTGGTAATGTTACCGGGCTGCAAGGTAAGTAACCTCATAACTATTGAAGAGACACGGACAGAGATGAGAGTTAACATGTTGGTAATGTTACCGGGCCGCAAGGTAAGTAACCTCATAACTATTGAAGAGACACGGACAGAGATGAGAGTTAACACGTTGGTAATGTTACCGGGCTGCAAGGTAAGTAACCTCATAACTATTGAAGAGACACGGACAGAGATGAGAGTTAACACGTTGGTAATGTTACCGGGCTGCAAGGTAAGTAACCTCATAACTATTGAAGAGACACGGACAGAGACGAGATTTAACATGTTGGTAATGTTACCGGGCTGCAACGTAAGTAACCTCCTAACTATTGAAGAGACACGGACAGAGATGAGAGTTAACACGTTGGTAATGTTACCGGGCTGCAAGGTAGGTAACCTCATAACTATTGAAGAGACACGGACAGAGATGAGAGTTAACACGTTGGTAATGTTTGGTAGGCATTAAAACTAAATATTGGTTAATCGATCTTATCTCTAAATGAACTAATGGGATCTCTGAGTATTCAACAACTGAAACATATTTTCATATAGGATGCCATTGTAAATTGTCACAAAGCAATGGAAATGGTGAAGCCTCAGTTAAACACACCAAGGTTATGGTTAAATATTTCATAATAACTATCTCATGGACTGAATGACTTCTACAGCATCCCAAATGAAAGATAACATTTAATCAAGCGGAAGAGTTCATTCCTTGGTGTTAATCTTCCCGATTGAGGCACATTTTCATCACAATAGACCAGTTGGCTGTGACCCCAAACAGGCCCTGGTTTCCAAACTGAACTGAAACGTGTTCATATTGAATATAATATTCACATTATATTTGGGACTTCAAACCCGGTTCCCAGAACAATATCTCAACCAAAATAATGAGCCATTCATACAGCATGGCCATTAGCAGCTATCAGCATAATGCTAACTGTATGGACACAATAAAACTGGGAGATCTGGTGGGTTTCAGTGGACGGCACTATATCAAAACCGCTAGCCTTGTAAAACCTATTGCTATATTCATTATCCAGTCCAATAAAATTCTCCTCCGCTATAGAACTCCACACAAAGGCCCAAGATGCTGGGTTTATGAGTCACACTGAAGTTCATTTAGAGAAAGATTAATTCATTCAGATGATTGGATGCTCCTACTCTGTCTCACAGCCCCATAATTCTCCCACATTATCAGGGAGGAAGGGGAGAGGAAATTCACTCCAATACTTGAATCCCATTCCATACACAGGGCAAATACACTCCACAATGCTTGTAAATGAAAGGAGCCAATGTCACACATGGCCCGTCTCTAATGGGATATTAAAGGAGGTTAAGAGTAACCATGCAAAACACTCCAAAGGTCACCGTCACAAGGACTGGATGGGGGAAACCGGAGAGAGAGAGAGAAAGAGAGAGAGAGAAAGAGAGAGAGAGAGAGAAAGAGAGAGAGAGAGAGAGAGAGAGAGAGAGAGATAGTATGGGTATGCACTCAGGGCTAACCTAGATGAATGACAGGTAGCTGCAGGATGGAAGGTGAAACACTAATTAAAATTCATTCATTTGTCAGAGAGAAAATAACCTTTCCTCGATGTTCGTATCATAACATTATAATAGAAACAAATATTTGAGGAGCTTGTTAACAATGAGTATAATATGTGCAATGCTGAAGAGGAGATCGTATCCAACACCAACATAGACAAAACAACAACATGTTCATTTGGTTGGAAAGACTGTTACAAACCTGTCTGTTGTTGTGTCTTGAGTCACGCCCACTAAATCTCCTCTCTTCCAAGCATGGGATTCTTGCTCAATATTTACCAGACCCCCTCCTCACAACCCACAGAGTTCAAACTCAAACAGTGATATCACACCAATTTCTGAGAGAGTGGCTATTTTCTGCCTTTGAAGCGATTTCCAAGTCTCAGAGTATTTGCCTTCCTGTTGCGACAGGGCCTAAAATACAGGCTGACATCCTCCGCTCAGTACTGGAGCATATGCAACGCTGCTGGCCTGCAGAGAACCCCCATGGAGCTGCCGGCGCTCACATCATTGTGTTAAATGTAGAGCTGGCATGCACACCAGGCGACCGTCAAAGAACACACTCTTCTTCACTCTCCCTCACTCTCCCCCTTCATTGGACCAGCACAAACACACATTTAGATCTGTGGTTGGTTTTGACTCTCTGTGGTGGTTTCACTGTGCTGTTACAGGGATGACTGTCAGTGTCACACCGTTTAAAGGACTGTAGAGAAGTGGTGACATTTCCTCCCTAACAGAGGTCATTGACTCCATTTTACTCCGTCTCCGTCATGGTTATCCCAGCAGGACAGGGTCAAACAGACTGTCCACTTGAGCCGTGCCAAATGAATAGATATAAATAAATAATAAATAATCAAATGTTCTGCTAGAATTTCAGTTCTAGAGGTGGAGCTGAACGGTTCACATTTTCTACATGTTTTGTATTATTTAGAATGTTCCTTTGTAGACAATACAATCAACATGTACAATATTGTTCAGTTATTTTATAACATGGAAAACAAAGAAACTAGTAGCTACAGTAACAATTTCCAATGGGTTGCATATTCTTGGGTACAGTGGAGAAATGTCCCTATCCTCGTCTGTGTTACTTTCTACCGTTAGCTACCACTGCCTTGAACCATGACCCATGGCCATTGTCTGCCACTGCCTTGAACCATGGCCATTAGCTACCACTGCCTTGAACCATGACCCATGGCCATTGTCTGCCACTGCCTTGAACCATGGCCATTAGCTACCACTGCCTTGAACCATGACCCATGGCCATTGTCTGCCACTGCCTTGAACCATGGCCATTAGCTACCACTGCCTTGAACCATGACCCATGGCCATTGTCTGCCACTGCCTTGAACCATGGCCATTAGCTACCACTGCCTTGAACCATGACCCATGGCCATTGTCTGCCACTGCCTTGGAGCATGGCCATTAGCTACCACTGTCTTGAACCATGACCCATGGCCATTGTCTGCCACTGCCTTGGAGCATGGCCATTAGCTACCACTGTCTTGAACTGTCTTAGGCCCATGGCCATTGTCTGCCACTGCCTTGAACCATGGCCATTAGCTACCACTGCCTTGAACCATGACCCATGGCCATTGTCTGCCACTGCCTTGGGTCATGGCCATTAACTACCACTGTCTTGGAGCATGGCCTTTAGCTACCACTGTCTTGGAGCATGGCCATTAGCTACCACTGCCTTGGATCATGACAATTAGCTACCACTGCCTTGAACCATGGCAATTAGCTACCACTGTCTTGGAGCATGGCCATTAGCTACCACTGTCTTGGTGCATGGCCATTAGCTACCACTGCCTTGGATCATGGCCATTAGCTACCACTGTCTTGAACCATGGCCATTAGCTACCACTGTCTTGGAGCATGGCCATTAGCTTCCACTGTCTTGGAGCATGGCCATTAGCTACCACTGTCTTGGATCATGGCCATTAGCTACCACTGTCTTGGAGCATGGCCATTAGCTACCACTGTCTTGGATCATGGCCATTAGCTACCACTGCCTTTGATCATGGCCATTAGCTTCCACTGTCTTGGAGCATGGCCATTAACTACCACTGTCTTGAACCATGGCCATTAGCTATCACTGTCTTGGAGCATGGCCATTAGCTACCACTGTCTTGGAGCATGGCCATTAGCTACCACTGCCTTTGATCATGGCCATTAGCTTCCACTGTCTTGGAGCATGGCCATTAACTACCACTGTCTTGAACCATGGCCATTAGCTACCACTGTCTTGGATCATGGCCATTAGCTAACACTGTCTTGGATCATGGCCATTAACTACCACTGTATTGGAGCATGGCCATTAGCTACCACTGCCTTGGATCATGGCCATTAACTAACACTGTCTTGGAGCATGGCCATTAGCTACCACTGTCTTGGAGCATGGCCATTAGCTACCACTGCCTTTGATCATGGCCATTAGCTTCCACTGTCTTGGAGCATGGCCATTAACTACCACTGTCTTGAACCATGGCCATTAGCTACCACTGTCTTGGATCATGGCCATTAGCTAACACTGTCTTGGATCATGGCCATTAACTACCACTGTCTTGGAACATGGCCATTAGCTACCACTGCCTTGGATCATGGCCATTAACTAACACTGTCTTGGAGCATGGCCATTAGCTACCACTGTCTTGGAGCATGGACATTAGCTACCACTGTCTTGGAGCATGGCCATTAGCTACCACTGTCTTGGAGCATTGCCATTAGCTACTACTGTCTTGGATCATGGCCATTAGCTACCACTGCCTTGGATCATGGCCATTAGCTACCACTGTCTTGGAGCATGGCCATTAGCTACCACTGCCTTTGATCATGGCCATTAGCTTCCACTGTCTTGGAGCATGGCCATTAACTACCACTGTCTTGAACCATGGCCATTAGCTACCACTGTCTTGGATCATGGCCATTAGCTAACACTGTCTTGGATCATGGCCATTAACTACCACTGTCTTGGAGCATGGCCATTAGCTACCACTGCCTTGGATCATGGCCATTAACTAACACTGTCTTGGAGCATGGCCATTAGCTACCACTGTCTTGGAGCATGGTCATTAGCTACCACTGTCTTGGAGCATTGCCATTAGCTACCACTGCCTTGGAGCATGGCCATTAGCTACCACTGCCTTAAACCATGGCCATTAGCTACCACTGTCTTGGAGCATGGCCATTAGCTACCACTGTCTTGGATCATGGCCATTAGCTACCACTGTCTTGAACCATGGCCATTAGCTACCACTGTCTTGGATCATGGCCATTAGCTAACACTGTCTTGGATCATGGCCATTAACTACCACTGTCTTGGAGCATGGCCATTAGCTACCACTGCCTTGGATCATGGCCATTAGCTACTACTGTCTGGAGCATGGCCATTAGCTACCACTGCCTTGGATCATGGCCATTAACTAACACTCTCTTGGAGCATGGCCAATAGCTACCACTGCCTTGGATCATGGCCATTAGCTACCACTGTCTTGGAGCATGGCCATTAGCTACCACTGTCTTGGATCATGGCCATTAGCTACCACTGTCTTGAACCATGGCCATTAGCTACCACTGTCTTGGATCATGGCCATTAGCTAACACTGTCTTGGATCATGGCCATTAACTACCACTGTCTTGGAGCATGGCCATTAGCTACCACTGCCTTGGATCATGGCCATTAGCTACTACTGTCTGGAGCATGGCCATTAGCTACCACTGCCTTGGATCATGGCCATTAACTAACACTGTCTTGGAGCATGGCCAATAGCTACCACTGCCTTGGATCATGGCCATTAGCTACCACTGTCTTGGCGCATGGCCATTAGCTACCACTGCCTTGGAGCATGGCCACCATTAAGCATGACTGCCTGGATAAAGCTCTATGGCCTAGAGGTTAGGAAAAGTGTTCACAGTAGACCCATAGCAGCTTATAGCATTAATGAGAGATGGGTGAAAGAAAAGGAGAGAGGGAAGGAGCTATTTGACTGACCTACCCTGAAAGTAGTACCATCCAAGCTCCTCTGACGCCAAGCTAAGTCAACCACTGTTTCATTCTCCCTTCACATTTCAATATGAACCCTGGACAATAAGCATTAACATGTATGGTATTGTTGTCTGTTATGACTACACTCAATCTACAATACTGTGAGTAATACCAAGCATTCTCTTGCCACCTAATATAACAACCAGGGAAAATGCTGTGATAAGATTCCAGCGCCACTCTCTCAGAAATTGGTGTGATATCACTGTTTGAGTTTGAACTCTGTGGGTTGTGAGGAGGGGGTCTGGTAAATATTGAGCAAGAATCCCATGCTTGGAAGAGAGGAGATTTAGTGGGCGTGACTCAAGACATAACAACAGACAGGTTTGTAACAGGCTTTCCAACCAAATGAACATGTTGTTGTTTTGTCTATGTTGGTGTTGGATACGATCTCCTCTTCAGCATTGCACATATTATACTCATTGTTAACAAGCTCCTCAAATATTTGTTTCTATTATAATGTTATGATACGAACATCGAGGAAAGGTTATTTTCTCTCTGACAAATGAATGAATTTTAATTAGTGTTTCACCTTCCATCCTGCAGCTACCTGTCATTCATCTAGGTTAGCCCTGAGTGCATACCCATACTATCTCTCTCTCTCTCTCTCTCTCTCTCTCTCTCTCTCTCTTTCTCTCTCTCTCTCTCTTTCTCTCTCTCTCTTTCTCTCTCTCTCTCCGGTTTCACCACAAGCACATAGTGGACAGGGACAGTAATCTAATGTTACACTGGAAACGTGATTGACTCTCCAGTCTTAAAATAACAGAACTCTGGTCTAATTCCTCCAGCCCTCTGCGAGGGACGGGGAGCCCAGGTGACTACTGAGTGTTGAGGTGTTCTGTGTTCCTCCGCTGCCTGGGAGATTGACAAGTGGAAGCTGAGAGAGAGAAGATTAAAGCAGCTGTCTGATGATCCAGACAATAAGCATGTTGCTTTGTGTAGGAAGACATCAAATCAAAGTTTATTTGTCACATGCGCCGAATACCACAGGTATTCACCTTACATTGAAATGCTTACTTACAAGCCTTTAACCAACAGTGTAAACCTTACAGTGAAATGCTTACTTACAAGCCTTAACCAACAGTGTAAACCTTACAGTTAAATGCTTACTTACAAGCCTTAACCAACAGTGTAAACCTTACAGTGAAATGCTTACTTACAAGCCTTAACCAACAGTGTAAACCTTACAGTGAAATGCTTACTTACAAGCCTTAACCAACAGTGTAAACCTTACAGTGAAATGCTTACTTACAAGCCTTAACCAACAGTGTAAACCTTACAGTGAAATGCTTACTTACAAGCCCTTAACCAACAGTGTAAACCTTACAGTGAAATGCTTACTTACAAGCCCTTAACCAACAGTGTAAACCTTACAGTGAAATGCTTACTTACAAGCCTTAACCAACAGTGTAAACCTTACAGTTAAATGCTTACTTACAAGCCCTTAACCAACAGTGTAAACCTTACAGTGAAATGCTTACTTACAAGCCCTTAACCAACAGTGTAAACCTTACAGTGAAATGCTTACTTACAAGCCCTTAACCAACAGTGTAAACCTTACAGTGAAATGCTTACTTACAAGCCCTTAACCAACAGTGTAAACCTTACAGTGAAATGCTTACTTACAAGCCTTAACCAACAGTGTAAACCTTACAGTTAAATGCTTACTTACAAGCCCTTAACCAACAGTGTAAACCTTACAGTGAAATGCTTACTTACAAGCCTTAACCAACAGTGTAAACCTTACAGTGAAATGCTTACTTACAAGCCTTAACCAACAGTGTAAACCTTACAGTGAAATGCTTACTTACAAGCCCTTAACCAACAGTGTAAACCTTACAGTGAAATGCTTACTTACAAGCCTTAACCAACAGTGTAAACCTTACAGTGAAATGCTTACTTACAAGCCTTAACCAACAGTGTAAACCTTACAGTGAAATGCTTACTTACAAGCCTTAACCAAAAGTGCAATTTGAAAGTAAAAAATAGGTATTAGGTAAACAATAGACAAGTAAAGAAATAAAAACAACAGTAAAATGACAGTGAAAGTAATAGTAGCGAGGCTGTATACAGGTGGTACCGGTACAGAGTCAATGTGTGGGGGCACCAGTTAGTAGGGTTAATTGAGGTAATATGTACATGAATGTATAGTTAAAGTGACTATGCATAGATGATAAACAGAGAGTAGCTGCAGCGTAAAAGAGGGGTTTGTGGGGGTGGGAGGGGCGTGGCAGAACCCAATGCAAATAGTCGGGTAGCCATTTGATTACCTGTTCAGGAGTCTTATGGCTTGGGGGTAAAAGCTGTTGATAAGCCTTTTGGTCCTAGACATGACCCTCCGGTACCGCTTGCCATGCGGTAACTGAGAGAACAGTCTATGACTGGGGGGGCTGGGGTCTTTGACAATTTTTAGGGCCTTCCTCTGTGTAGAGGTCCTGGATGGCAGCTTAGCCTCAGTGATGTACTGGGCCGTACGCACTACCCTCGTAGTGCCTTGCGGTCGGAGGCTGAGCAGTTGCCATAGCAGGCAGTGATGCAACCAGTCAGGAAGCTCTCGATGTTGCAGCTGGAGAACCTTTTGAGGATCTGAGGACCCATGACAAATCTTTTCTATCTCCTGAGGGGGAATAGGTTTTGTCGTGCCCTCTTTACCAACTGAAAAAGAGAAGCAGACAAGTGGAGGTCAGCCCAGTATTACCAACTGAATAAGAGAAGCAGACAGGTGGAAGTCAGCCCAGTATTACCAACTGAATAAGAGAAGCAGACAAGTGGAGGTCAGCCCAGTATTACCTACTGAATAAGAGAAGCAGACAAGTGGAGGTCAGCCAGTATTACCAACTGAATAAGAGAAGCAGACAAGTGGAGGTCAGCCAGTATTACCAACTGAATAAGAGAAGCAGACAGGTGGAAGTCAGCCCAGTATTACCAACTGAATAAGAGAAGCAGACAAGTGGAGGTCAGCCAGTATTACCAACTGAATAAGAGAAGCAGACAGGTGGAAGTCAGCCCAGTATTACCAGCTGAATAAGAGAAGCAGACAAGTGGAGATCAGCCAGTATTACCAACTGAATAAGACAAGCAGACATGTGGAGGTCAGCCAGTATTACCAACTGAATAAGAGAAGCAGACAAGTGGAGGTCAGCCAGTATTACCTACTGAATAAGAGAAGCAGACACGTGGAGGTCAGCCAGTATTACCAACTGAATAAGAGAAGCAGACAAGTGGAGGTCAGCCAGTATTACCAACTGAATAAGAGAAGCAGACAAGTGGAGGTCAGCCCAGTATTACCAACTGAATAAGAGAAGCAGACAAGTGGAGGTCAGCCCAGTATTACCTACTGAATAAGAGAAGCAGACAAGTGGAGGTCAGCCCAGTATTACCTACTGAATAAGAGAAGCAGACAAGTGGAGGTCAGCCCAGTATTACCTACTGAATAAGAGAAGCAGACAAGTGGAGATCAGCCCAGTATTACCAACTGAATAAGAGAAGCAGACAAGTGGAGGTCAGCCCAGTATTACCTACTGAATAAGAGAAGCAGACAAGTGGAGGTCAGCCCAGTATTACCTACTGAATAAGAGAAGCAGACAAGTGGAGGTCAGCCCAGTATTACCTACTGAATAAGAGAAGCAGACACGTGGAGGTCAGCCAGTATTACCAACTGAATAAGAGAAGCAGACAAGTGGAGGTCAGCCCAGTATTACCTACTGAATAGGAGAAGCAGACTAGTGGAGATCAGCCAGTATTACCAACTGAATAAGACAAGCAGACATGTGGAGGTCAGCCAGTATTACCAACTGAATAAGAGAAGCAGACAAGTGGAGGTCAGCCAGTATTACCTACTGAATAAGAGAAGCAGACACGTGGAGGTCAGCCAGTATTACCAACTGAATAAGAGAAGCAGACAAGTGGAGGTCAGCCAGTATTACCAACTGAATAAGAGAAGCAGACAAGTGGAGGTCAGCCCAGTATTACCAACTGAATAAGAGAAGCAGACAAGTGGAGGTCAGCCCAGTATTACCTACTGAATAAGAGAAGCAGACAAGTGGAGGTCAGCCCAGTATTACCTACTGAATAAGAGAAGCAGACAAGTGGAGGTCAGCCCAGTATTACCTACTGAATAAGAGAAGCAGACAAGTGGAGATCAGCCCAGTATTACCAACTGAATAAGAGAAGCAGACAAGTGGAGGTCAGCCCAGTATTACCTACTGAATAAGAGAAGCAGACAAGTGGAGGTCAGCCCAGTATTACCTACTGAATAAGAGAAGCAGACACGTGGAGGTCAGCCAGTATTACCAACTGAATAAGAGAAGCAGACAAGTGGAGATCAGCCCAGTATTACCTACTGAATAGGAGAAGCAGACTAGTGGAGGTCAGCCAGTATCACCAACTGAATAGGAGAAGCAGACAAGTGGAGGTCAGCCCAGTATTACCAACTGAATAGGAGAAGCAGACAAGTGGAGGTCAGCCCAGTATTACCTACTGAATAAGAGAAGCAGACAAATGGAGGTCAGCCAGTATTACCAACTGAATAGGAGAAGCAGACACGTGGAGGTCAGCCAGTATTACCAACTGAATAAGAGAAGCAGACAAGTGGAGGTCAGCCAGTATTACCAACTGAATAAGAGAAGCAGACAAGTGGAGGTCAGCCAGTATTACCAACTGAATAAGAGAAGCAGACATGTGGAGGTCAGCCCAGTATTACCAACTGAATAAGAGAAGCAGACAAGTGGAGGTCAGCCAGTATTACCAACTGAATAAGAGAAGCAGACACGTGGAGGTCAGCCAAATATTACCAACTGAATAAGAGAAGCAGATACATGGAGGTCAGCCCAGTATTACCTACTGAATAAGAGAAGCAGACAAGTGGAGGTCAGTGTAAATGTGCACATTGTGATTTTGCCCTTCAAAGAAATAAACTGCATTATCTTGACAAGGCAGTCAACATGGATATCACTCTGACAGGCAGGAGAGCTATGCTATAGACTACATTATCATATTTAGTGGATATCACTCTGACAGGCAGGAGAGCTATGCTATAGACTACATTATCATATTTAGTGAATATCACTGACAGGCAGGAGAGCTATGCTATAGACTACATTATTCTATTTAGTGAATATCACTCTGACAGACAGGAGAGCTACGCTATAGACTACATTATCATATTTAGTGAATATCACTCTGACAGGCAGGAGAGCTATGCTATAGATTACATTATCACATTTAGTGTGTACAGTATGTCTGTCTCAATCTGGAGCAGGTGGTATATAGACCCATGGGAGTATCCGTTAGGGCTCATTTATTAGACGTATTGCACCCAATGTAAACATGGATAGTTGTTGTCCTTATGCATTTAGCAAGAGGTAAATCAAGTACTCATAGCTATATCACCACACACACATATAGGCCCTCAGAGGATATATGTATGGTAACCATAGTGATTACACTTTACTGTACTGTACTTTAGAGGCCTACTGCACTACTTCTTGTAACGCTTACTTTCTACTGTCATTTCTATTGTGATTAAATAAGTATGAGCTGATGCATAGGCATTTAATCAAACCTGGAATATTTAAAAACATCTGTGTTTCTGCCAGTCCATTGTTTGTCTTCTCTTTGTTTGAGATAGTACATACCGTCAAGCAATTATTTCTGTATCCCAAATGGCACCCTATTCCATACATAATGCTTTTGATCAAACCCTATGGGCCCTGGTCAAAGGTTGTACATACAGTCCCATCAGAAAGTATTCACACCCCTTGACTTGTTCCCACATGTTGTTGTGTTCCAGACTGAATTTAAAATGGATTCAATTGAGATTTTGTGTCACTGTCCTGTTTAATGTGATTTTTGAATGACTATCTCATCTCTGTACCTCAACCATACAATTATCTGGAAGGTCCCTCAGCCGAGCAGTGAATTTCAGACACAGATTCAACCACAAAGACTGATGCCTCGAAAAGAAGGGCACCTATTGGTAGATGGGGAAAAAAGCAGACATTGAATATCTCTTTGAGCATGGTGAAGTTATTAATTACACTTTGGATGGTGTATCAATATACCCAGTCACTACAAAGATACAGACATCCTTCCTAACTCAGTTTCCAGAGAGGAAGGAAATCACTCAGAGATTTCACCATTTGGCCAATGGTGACTTTAAAACAGTTACAGAGTTTAATGGCTGTGATAGGAGAAAACTAAGAATGAATCAACAACATTGTAGTTACTCCATAATTCTAACCTAATTGACAGAGTGAAAAGAAAGGAAGCCTGTTTCCAACAAGGCACTACAGTAATACTGCAAAGCAATTCATTTTTGTCCTAAATACATAGTGTTATGCTTGAGGTAAATCCAATACAACACATTACTGAGTACCACTCTCCATATTTTCAAGCATGGTGGTAGCTGCATTATGTTACGGGTATGCTTGTCATCGTTAAATTACTGGGGAGTTTTTCAGGATAAAAGAGAAACGGAATGGAGGTAAACACAGGACAAATCCTAGAGGAAAACCTGGTTCAATCTGATTTCCACCAGACATTGTCAGCAGGACAATAACCTAAAACAGGCCAAATTTACCCTGGAGTTGCTTACCAAGAACACAGTGAGAATTCCTGAGTGGCTTAGTTACACTTTCAATTTAAATCAGCTTGAAAATATATGGTGAGACTTTGAAAATGGCTGTCTAGCAATGATCAACAACCAACTTGACAGAGCTTGAAGAATTTGTTTAAGAATGTGCAAATATTGCACAATCCAAGTGTGTCTCTTGGAGACTAACCCAGAAAGACTCACAGCTGTAATTGCTGCCAAAGGTGATTCTAACATGTATTGACTCAAGGGTGTGAATGTTTATGTAAATTAGATATTTCTTCATCATTTTCAATACATTTGCTAAAATGTCTGAAAACTTGTTTTCTCTTTGTCATTATGGGATATTGTGTGTAAATGGGCGAGAGAAAAAAAATATTGAATCAATTTTGAATTCAGGCTGTAACACTAGAATGTGTGGAATAAGTCAAGGGGTAAGAATACTGTCTGGAGGCAAATAGGGTACCATTTGGGACGCATAAATGAGTAGAGATTCAGATGTTGGATAATTGACAGGGTTACTGGAGGCTCTCTGGACAGAGGCTGCAGGATGCGGCTCCTCAGTGAAACACTGCTGTTCCCCCTGGTCTGTGATAGGGGATGACAAGCATTTAGGAACAAACTCCAAGCAAGCCATTTTGTTACTGCAATTAATATTATTGATTCTCTCTTGTGCGTTTGCAAACGTTTCTCCAATATTTGCTGACTAATGTGTGTATATGTACCAAACCAAAATAACTATTTAGCCAATGAGGTAAAGGAATTGCCTTTGCGAAATATCAGAATTAGCTGATCACTCTGAGAATTGCCATGTACACTTAATAAAGTCTTGACAAGTGACATCCATCAGTTTTACATCAGTGCCACTTCAACAGAAAACAAGCAATTACTGTACAGACCTGGACCAGAGTGACTAAATAATACGGATGTCTCAAATTGTACCCTATTCCCATTCATAGTACACTACATTTGACCAGGACTTATAGGGCTCCGGTCAAAAGCAATGCATTATAGTGAACAGGAGGCCATTTGGGACACAACCAATATGAAAATATGACATCACTTTGGCTTATTCTCTTCTTCTTGCTAAACCCTGATTGAGTTCCAAAATGGCACCCTATTCCCTACATGGAGCACTACTTTTGACCAGAGCCATATGGACCCTGGTCAAAGTATTGCACTACTTAGAGAATAGGGTGCCATTTTGGGGGATAACCCCTGTCTGTAATCAGGAAGTTGAGATTCACAGCTCATATTTCATTGGCATCATAAATCTCACTTTACAAACACAATGAAAGAAATGACAGATCAGAAAAGTCATTCCCATAGAGGGATATATATCAATATATTTGTATATACAGTATATCATTTTATGAAGTTGGCCTTACCTAGCCCAGATAGGTTCCCAATCTCCCAACAACATAACTAGCTACCAAGAAGCCATTTCAGGCAGTAGAGATTGGTGGGAGGAGCTATAGGAGGATGGGCTCATTGTAATGGCTGGAATGGAATACATGGAACGGAGTCAAATATGTGGCTTCCATATGTTTGGGGTGTTCAATACGTTCCAAAAAATCCATTCCAGCCATTACAATGAGCCCGTCCTCCTATAGCTCCTCCCAAAAGCCTCCTCTGATTTCAGGCTATCTCCTCTGATTTCAGGCTAGAGTAGCTAGCATATGTTTATTTATTTATTACCACCAGTCAGGAGGATACAGACAGCTCAAGAGGTATGCTTAGATATGCAGAAAAATACATAGAATTAAGAATTAGCATAATGGTTATGGCTGTAGGAAAAATCTATTTCAAAAATTCTAATTCTCCAAATTATGGACGGGGGCCTAGCCCCCACCCTGAACTCCCCCCAGCCATCCTCACTTACTTTGTACCCCTTCAGATTTTAGTACTGCATGACGCCCCCGTCACAGATGCTCCCCTGTCACTGAAAGGGTTAGTTAGGGCATATGTGATTTATTTCATTGGAAAGTTACCTTCTTGTGCATTAATCAGTTGTGTATGTAGTATAGAACCTGGGTGTAGTTTCCTCTGTGCTAATGAGACCTACTCACACAGACTGGAAGTGTTGAGTGTATCTGGGACAACTGAAACAAAGAATGTCCATGTCTCACACTCAGCTGCATGGTGTATGAACACATGGCCCTCACCACAGGGCGTTGACCTTTCACCTTTGTGTTACTGTTATAATAACATACATGGGGCCACATGCAGTGAGTGAAGGCATCATGTCTGTCACTCACAGTTATATGAAACGTCTGGAGTAATTTGACTTAATTGCCATCTTAAATCAGGGTCAGTGTTCACAGAAGTTTCACAGAGTAGGAGTGCTGATCTAGGATAGCTGAGACTGATGCATCTAAATGTGTTTAATACACACACTCATTTAGTTAATTCAATTGTACTTCTTTTTGACACACTCTCTGCCTCCGTGTACACACACAAATGCACGCACGCACACACGCATGCATGCACGCACGCACGCACGCACCCACACACACACACAAATGCCAGCACACACAAAAGCACACACAAAAGCACACACACAAACACACACACACACAAACAAACGCCAGCACACACTAAAGCACACACAAAAGCACACACAAAAGCACACACACAAACACACACACACACACAAACAAACGCCAGCACACACTAAAGCACACACAAAAGCACACACAAAAGCACACACACAAACACACACACACACACAAACAAACGCCAGCACACACTAAAGCACACACAAAAGCACACACACACACACACACACACACAGTCATTGAGTTCTCTGACGTCATACACTGAACAGTGAGCGTCATAATATGCCAGGGCCATTTAGTTGTAGGTGCTGTAGCTTTGTTTGAATGTTTGGTTTGGTCACTGACTATTTTTGGCTGGTCATCAAGAATGTTAAAACTGTGAATGGTCATTTGAGGCACATTTAGATACAGGCTAATGTACATGGTTGACTGCAATGTGTTTAGTGAATTACTTTGAATGATTAATGAACATCATTAAATATAATCCCTTCTTCTCAGACAGACTTTACAGCCCAAAAACATGGGCGGTGTCCCAATTGGCACCCTATTCCCTTTGTAGTGCACTACTTTTGACCAGGACCTATAGGAAATGGGGTGGCATTTTGGATATACACATAGATGCATGTATTTGTATTTGAATTTATTATGGATCCCCATTATTTCCTGCCAAGGCAGCAGCTACTCTTCCTGGGGTCTGTTAGTTCCTGCCAAGGCAGCAGCTACTCTTCCTGGGGTCTGTTACTTCCTGCCAAGGCAGCAGCTACTCTTCCTGGGGTCTGTTAGTTCCTGCCAAGGCAGCAGCTACTCTTCCTGGGGTCTGTTAGTTCCTGCCAAGGCAGCAGCTACTCTTCCTGGGGTCTGTTAGTTCCTGCCAAGGCAGCAGCTACTCTTCCTGGGGTCTGTTAGTTCCTGCCAAGGCAGCAGCTACTCTTCCTGGGGTCTGTTACTTCCTGCCAAGGCAGCAGCTACTCTTCCTGGGGTCTGTTAGTTCCTGCCAAGGCAGCAGCTACTCTTCCTGGGGTCTGTTAGTTCCTGCCAAGGCAGCAGCTACTCTTCCTGG
This sequence comes from Oncorhynchus kisutch, assembly GCF_002021735.2. NCBI lineage: Eukaryota > Metazoa > Chordata > Actinopteri > Salmoniformes > Salmonidae > Oncorhynchus > Oncorhynchus kisutch. The sequence continues at coordinate 1,828,115 of NW_022261979.1, read as the reverse complement.
GGTCTGTTAGTTCCTGCCAAGGCAGCAGCTACTCTTCCGGCAAAATGAAGGCCGTTACACAATTTAAAAAACATTACAATACATTCATATTCCATCACAATTGGAGATTGTTTGAGAATCCTAGAAATCATTCTTGCTCACGCTAACCCAATTTGAACGTCTGGGTTTAAATCTGCGTGGAATATTTGCCCTTCAGCTTTGCTCACCACGACACAGAATGAATCCACAAAACAGCAAACGGGGTGTTTTGAATTTCTCTCTATAGCTCTCAGGAAAGAAAGTGTCCAAGTGTTATAATTCTCAGTTGGCAGTTACAGTTGCCGTGGAGGTGGTGAAATACAGGTAGCTGTTTTGCAGCCCTGTCTCTCTCTGATGTTTCACATTGTTTCAAGTCTAGTGTTTGTTTGTGCTGTTCTCCTCAGTCACAGTAGTTAGACATCCCCTGCTGTTCCCTGTCAGAGTCTCCCTGTATAATTAGCATTAAGCATATTTCCATATAGTTAAATCCTTCAGGAGCCGTTCAGAGTAAAGAGCCATCCTGCTCTGGACTATTCATCAGAGGATTCTCTTACAGGCAAACATGGTCTAAAATGGCACCCTACCTCCTATATTGAGCACTAGTTTTGACCGGAGACTTACGTAAACAGCCAAGCACCATAGAGAGAATAAGGTGCTGTATGGGACACAGATCAGGTCATTTCATACCTCCCTTTAGAACCTACAAAATCCTCACAAATCCCCAACTAAACACTGTTGATAGAAAAGCACAGCTCTTCATGGAGGTTTTATTCTATATCACTGTATATGTATATGGTACAAGTTGTTGTTTTTCCCCCAAACACCACCAACCGGCGTAAAGTGCCTTATACAATGCATGACATTAATATAATTCAACAGTGCTCCCATTGAATGCTGACACGTGTCCAGTGTACAGAGAGAAAGATGCTGAGCTGAATTTGTGTCGAGAGAGAGAGGGGGGGGGAGGGAGTGAGTGAGAGAGAGAGCGGGAGAAAGAGAGAGAGGGAGAGAGAGAGAGAGAGAGTGAGAGAGAGAGAGAGAGCGGGAGAAAGAGAGAGAGGGAGAGGGAGAATGAGGGAGAGGGAGAGGGAGAGAGAGAGGGAGAGAGGGACAGAGAGAGGGAGAGATGGAGTGAGAGAGTGAGGGGGGACAGGGAGAGAGGGAGAGAGGGAGAGAGAGAGTGAGAGATGGAGTGAGAGAGTGAGGGGGGAGAGGGAGAATGAGGGAGAGGGAGAGGGAGAGAGAGAGAGAGAGAGAGAGGGAGAGAGGGAGAGAGGGAGAGAGGGAGTGAGAGAGTGAGGGGGGACAGGGAGAGAGCAGTTTGAGACAGGATATGGGTGCCATGTGGGGCTCAGAGGGCATGGACAGCCAGCAGGGGCGGATCTGACAGCAGGCAGTGCCAGCTTGGCATCTCAGGGGCCTAGTTCCCAGTGCCAGTGTTCTCCACAGAGCGGTGCTGCTGCTGGGGTACAGTCACCGTCCTCTGGGGGAAAGGCAGGGGCTAGAGAGGAGAACCATGTCCAGCTTCCCCTCTAGTCCCTATGAGCTCGGAGCCACAGGCACAACACAAGGGTAGAGTGAGACAGAACAAACCAAGCAACATATCTGCAGAGCTTGACATTTCACTGGTCTAAATATGGTGTTCATCCGGAAATATGAAGCACTGACTCGTTAACTGTACAGTCAACAAGAAATAAAGCTTTCAGGGGAGTCTGGACTGGAGGGTTGTGATATGGCAAGCAATACTGATTAGCTACGAATGGATGTTGTAGTAAGAGAGATGGGATGAAACATATCTGTTTGTTGGAAGAGGAGAAATGAAACGATGGCTTGTCAACTACTGTGTTCTCTACTAAATCCCCATGAGAGAGAGAGAGAGAGAGAGAGAGAGAGAGAGAGAGAGAGAGAGAGAGAGAGAGAGAGAGAGAGAGAGAGAGAGAGTATGAGAGAGAGAGAGAGAGAGAGAGAGAGAGAGAGAGAGAGAGAGTGAGTGTGAGTGTGAGTGTGTGTGTGAAACCTACGCTCCAGTAAAGCATGACGACAGAGAGGATTATCGGAGAAGGCAAGGAGAAGAGAACTCACAGGACAATAATAGGAACAGGTCTATAAAGACATCAGTCATCTGTATGACAGAATGGACAACGGACGAGGGAGCAATCTCCATAAAAGATTTCTCCTGGCAAATCTCCTACTACATCACACCAAATAACTTCAAGTGTCTCTCTCTCTCTCTCAGTCATCGACCTGTGCTGTTTTTGCATGCAACCAAAGTAACAAGGATAAATGGGGTGGTGAACGACCATCAGGGGAGCGTAGCTTAGCCTTGAGATGCAGATGATTTGAAAGTTGTAAAAACCTTTAAAGAAGTTCATCATCAGGGCTCAGTGTGTCTGGCTGTTCAGAGCTTCCATCCATCTGGCTAAACGGCTGCTGGTCTGTCTTAAGAGTCAGCATGCCAGGTGAACTTACAGAGGCCTGATATTAAACACAGAGGAGCTATTATAGCTGCTATATCCACTGCCCACAGTCAAGCCTATCTCTCTCTCTCTCTCTCTCTCTCTCTCTCTCTCTCTCTCTCTCTCTCTCTCTCTCGGAGGGAGGGATGATTGGAGAGAAGGATGGAGGCAGGGCAGGGTTTGGAGGGAGTGATGGGGGGGAAGGATAGAATGAGGGGGTGTTGTGAAAACCAGGATGCACCTCTAATTAGTTTGGCAGTGAAAACTTCAATCTCTGATTCCCCGCAAATGAGTGACCTTAATAAACAGATGAGACTTTGTGCGTGCGTACACACACGAAAAAAGTTGCCTCAGCGTTTTTTACGGGAAAATTTACTCATTAGCTTAGCCTAGTTGCACATGAGTGGGGAACAAAAACGTCTGCCAAGCTTCTAGAATTTTTGTTTTCTAGAAGCTGTGGCAGAAAGGGCTTTGCAGAAAAGGCTAAGGTCTCTAAACAGTTTGGGAGTCATCATTTTCTAACTGGAGAGTCCAACCCACTGTTGCCCTGCTACCATGAGAAGATGTCCAGATAACAGAGCTCTAAAGTGAATACAACAGATACTCAATGTCTTTCTCAATCAAACCTGTTTTATTTTTTTGCATAACACTCATAGTGTAATGATGGAAGATACTGATTAAATTCTGTATGTATTTGTTTTTAATTTCCCATAATTTGCCATCTATTTAAGCTTGTAGACATTCCCAGAATACTAATGAATCTGTATGAACCTTTTTAATTGCTCTGCTACATTTCCATTTCAATAAGACTACCCCCCCTTTCAGACCCATGTCTTTCAGGCTGCATAATGTCTGTGGTGATGAGCTAGGTTGAGGGACATAATGACTTGAAAAGGATATAGGACTAAAACTGACATCCTACTGTAACATCTAGATAGGACTAAAACTGACATCCTACTGTAGCTACTAGATAAGACTACAACTGACATCCTACTGTAGCTTCTAGATAAGACTACAACTGATATCCTAGTGTAGCTTCTAGATAAGACTACAACTGATATCCTACTGTAGTTTCTAGATAAGACTACAACTGATATCCTAGTGTAGCTTCTAGATAAGACTACAACTGATATCCTAGTGTAGCTTCTAGATAAGACTAAAACTGACATCCTACTGTAGCTTCTAGATAAGACTAAAACTGACATCTTAGTGTAGCATAGGACTAAAACGGACATCCCAGTGTAGCATCTAGATCGGACTAAAGCTAACATCCTACTGTAGCTTCAAGATAAGACTAAAACTGACATCCTACTGTAGCTTCTAGATAAGACTAAAACTGATATCCTACTGTAGCTTCTAGATAGGACTAAAACTAACATCCTACTTCAGCTTCTAGATAATACTAAAACTGATATCCTACTGTAGCTTCTAGATAGGACTACAACTGCCATCCTACTGTAGCTTCTAGATAAGACTAAAACTGACATCCTACTGTAGCTTCTAGATAAGACTAAAACTAACATCCTACTGTGGCTTCTAGATAAGACTACAACTGGCATCCTACTGTATACCCTTCTACTGTATATAAGACTAAAACTGATATCCTACTGTAGCTTCTCAATGGAGGTTTTATATTTATTTCAGTACAATATGACTTTTTATTTCATGGTACCATTTGGTTCTAACATTGCACAAGGCCTGAACCAGGCATATTCTGGTCCTGCATCCCTTTAAATGACTTCACAGATAGTCATAGGTTAGTTTATAGATAATTGATAAATGCTTATTCATGATAGTAATGATAAAATGTTACCATGTTATTTATGTTTTTGTCCACTGAGTATAAACTAAGTTTCAGCCTCCACCTATAGTTAGAGTCGATAGTCCCTTAGGCATGGACTTCCACCAAAGCCCTTAATATTACAGCACTTCACTTACTGATTGAAACACTTTTGCTCCCATGTAACGGTTTTCATTGTGTTTGTTTGTGTAATGAGGAGACTGCATGGTTCTGAAGGCAGGAGGCTGCATGGTTCTGAAGGCAGGAGGCTGCATGGTTCTGAAGGCAGGAGGCTGCATGGTTCTGAAGGCAGGAGGCTGCATGGTTCTGAAGGCAGGAGGCTGCATGGTTCTGAAGGCAGGAGGCTGCATGGTTCTGAAGGCAAGAGGCTGCATGGTTCTGAAGGCAGGAGGCTGCATGGTTCTGAAGGCAGGAGGCTGCATGGTTCTGAAGGCAAGAGGCTGCATGGTTCTGAAGGCAGGAGGCCGGGAAGCTTCAGCTTTAGGGGTAAAGAGTAGACACTACACGGCTTGCCCCCATTCTCAATCTACACTCCCTCCCTCCCTATCCTATCTCTGCCCTGCCCGGGGTACTGGGAGTGTTCAGTGACATTTGTGTGAGAAGGAGAGGGGGGGCAGTGTGTGGTACCGGAACAGAACACAGATGCATCAACTTTCCAGCGCCTGCCAGGCTAGGCTAGGCTGGGGCAGGCAGCTGTGCCTTGCGCCTCCCCACTGTCGCCATTGTTTCCCCTGTCATTCTACAAGTGGCCTCAGGCTCCAACATATGCTGTTCCTTCTCTGCTATTCTCACAAATTAACACTGTTGTCACTGGAAATTACGCAGTCCCTAAAAACAACATTTTACTGCAGTATACATTCGATGTGTCGGGAGGGAGGGACAGAGGGAGAGAAATGAGACAAAGTGACCTCAGACATGCATGGTGCATTGGCCTGTAGTTTTCCTATTTCAGAGTTAGTACTGGTTCATCAACTATTGACGAGACAACAATGTATTATTTTGATATAAGCATGTTCCCTTTTTCCACATTGACATGAAAAAATTTACTCCATAAATACAAACAATTAACAAATAGTGAAACAAGGAGTTTTATGCCTAAATGAAGCCTAACAGAATAGCATTTATCACCAGAATGATATGTACCTGTAGACATGTGATAAAGACTCATAAGGGTAACTCCTTCCCTGGTACTATCACCAGGGTAACTCCCTCCATGGTACTATCATCAGAGTAACTCCCTCCATGGTACTATCACCAGGGTAACTCCCTCCATGGTACTATCATCAGGGTAACTCCCTCCATGGTCCTATCACCAGGGTAACTCCCTCCATGGTACTATCATCAGGGTAACTCCCTCCATGGTCCTATCACCAGGGTAACTCCCTCCATGGTACTAACATCAGGGTAACTCCCTCCATGGTACTATCATCAGGGTAACTCCTTCCCTGGTACTATCATCAGGGTAACTCCTTCCCTGGTACTATCATCAGGGTAACTCCATCCCTGGTACTATCATCAGGGTAACTCCTTCCCTGGTACTATCATCAGGGTAACTCCTTCCCTGGTACTATCATCAGGGTAACTCCATCCTTGGTACTATCATCAGGGTAACTCCTTCCCTGGTACTATCATCAGAGTAACTCCCTCTCTGGTACGATCATCAGGGTAACTTCCTCCGGGGTACTATATTGAGGGTAACTCCCTCCCTGGTACTATCATCAGAGTAACTCCCTCCCTGGTACTATCATCAGGGTAACTCCCGCCATGGTACTATCATCAGGGCAACTCCCTCCATGGTACTATCATCAGAGTAACTCCCTCCATGGTACTATCATCAGAGTAACTCCCTCCATGGTACTATCATCAGAGTAACTCCCTCCATGGACCTATCATCAGAGTAACTCCCTCCCTGGTACTATCATCAGGGTAACTCAATCCCTGGTACTATCATCATGGTAATGCCCTCCCTGGTACTATCATCAGGGTAACTCCCTCTCTGTGCCTGATACTATCATAATGAATAATAAATAAATAAATAATTCCCTTTCCCTGGTACTGTCATTATGGTAACTCCATCCCTGGTACTATCATCAGGGTAACTCCCTTCCTTTCCCTGGTACTATCATCAGGGTAACTCCATCCCTGTCCCTGGTACAATCATCAGGGTAACTCCTTCCTTGGTACTATCATCAGGGTAACTCCTTCCCTGGTACTATCATCAGGGTAACTCCTTCCTTGGTACTATCATCAGGGTAACTCCTTCCCTGGTACTATCATCAGGGTAACTCCATCCCTGGTACTATCATCAGGGTAACTCCTTCCCTGGTACTATCATCAGGGTAACTCCATCCCTGGTACTATCATCAGGGTAACTCCCTCTCTGTGCCTGATACTATCATAATGAATAATAAATAAATAAATCATTCCCTTTCCCTGGTACTGTCATTATGGTAACTCCATCCCTGGTACTATCATCAGGGTAACTCCCTTCCTTCCCTGGTACTATCATCAGGGTAATTCCCTCCCCATTCCTGGTACTATCATCAGGGTAACTCCCTTCCTTTCCCTGGTACTATCATCAGGGTAACTCCATCCCTGTCCCTGGTACAATCATCAGGGTAACTCCTTCCTTGGTACTATCATCAGGGTAACTCCTTCCCTGGTACTATCATCAGGGTAACTCCTTCCTTGGTACTATCATCAGGGTAACTCCTTCCCTGGTACTATCATCAGGGTAACTCCATCCCTGGTACTATCATCAGGGTAACTCCTTCCCTGGTACTATCATCAGGGTAACTCCATCCCTGGTACTATCATCAGGGTAACTCCTTCCTTGGTACTATCATTAGGGTAACTCCTTCCCTGGTACTATCATCAGGGTAACTCCATCCCTGGTACTATCATCAGGGTAACTCCTTCCCTGGTACTATCATCAGGGTAACTCCATCCCTGGTACTATCATCAGGGTAACTCCCTCCCTGTCCCTAGTACTATCATCAGGGTAACCTCATCCCTGGTACTATCATCAGGGTAACTCCTTCCCTGGTACTATCATCAGGGTAACTCCTTCCCTGGTACTATCATCAGGGTAACTCCATCCCTGGTACTATCATCAGGGTAACTCCTTCCCTGTCCCTAGTACTATCATCAGGGTAACTCCTTTCCTGGTACTATCATCAGGGTAACTCCTTCCCTGGTACTATCATCAGGGTAACTCCATCCCTGGTACTATCATCAGGGTAACTCCCTCCCTGTCCCTAGGACTATCATCAGGGTAACTCCTTCCTTGGTACTATCATCAGAGTAACTCCCTCCATGGTACTATCATCAGAGTAACTCCCTCCATGGTACTATCACCAGGGTAACTCCCTCCATGGTACTATCATCAGAGTAACTCCCTCCATGGTACTATCACCAGGGTAACTCCCTCCATGGTACTATCATCAGGGTAACTCCCTCCATGGTCCTATCACCAGGGTAACTCCCTCCATGGTACTAACATCAGGGTAACTCCCTCCATGGTACTATCATCAGGGTAACTCCTTCCCTGGTACTATCATCAGGGTAACTCCTTCCCTGGTACTATCATCAGGGTAACTCCATCCCTGGTACTATCATCAGGGTAACTCCTTCCCTGGTACTATCATCAGGGTAACTCCTTCCCTGGTACTATCATCAGGGTAACTCCATCCTTGGTACTATCATCAGGGTAACTCCTTCCCTGGTACTATCATCAGAGTAACTCCCTCTCTGGTACGATCATCAGGGTAACTTCCTCCGGGGTACTATATTGAGGGTAACTCCCTCCCTGGTACTATCATCAGAGTAACTCCCTCCCTGGTACTATCATCAGGGTAACTCCCGCCATGGTACTATCATCAGGGCAACTCCCTCCATGGTACTATCATCAGAGTAACTCCCTCCATGGTACTATCATCAGAGTAACTCCCTCCATGGTACTATCATCAGAGTAACTCCCTCCATGGACCTATCATCAGAGTAACTCCCTCCCTGGTACTATCATCAGGGTAACTCAATCCCTGGTACTATCATCATGGTAATGCCCTCCCTGGTACTATCATCAGGGTAACTCCCTCTCTGTGCCTGATACTATCATAATGAATAATAAATAAATAAATAATTCCCTTTCCCTGGTACTGTCATTATGGTAACTCCATCCCTGGTACTATCATCAGGGTAACTCCCTTCCTTCCCTGGTACTATCATCAGGGTAATTCCCTCCCCGTTCCTGGTACTATCATCAGGGTAACTCCCTTCCTTTCCCTGGTACTATCATCAGGGTAACTCCATCCCTGTCCCTGGTACAATCATCAGGGTAACTCCTTCCTTGGTACTATCATCAGGGTAACTCCTTCCCTGGTACTATCATCAGGGTAACTCCTTCCTTGGTACTATCATCAGGGTAACTCCTTCCCTGGTACTATCATCAGGGTAACTCCATCCCTGGTACTATCATCAGGGTAACTCCTTCCCTGGTACTATCATCAGGGTAACTCCATCCCTGGTACTATCATCAGGGTAACTCCCTCTCTGTGCCTGATACTATCATAATGAATAATAAATAAATAAATCATTCCCTTTCCCTGGTACTGTCATTATGGTAACTCCATCCCTGGTACTATCATCAGGGTAACTCCCTTCCTTCCCTGGTACTATCATCAGGGTAATTCCCTCCCCATTCCTGGTACTATCATCAGGGTAACTCCCTTCCTTTCCCTGGTACTATCATCAGGGTAACTCCATCCCTGTCCCTGGTACAATCATCAGGGTAACTCCTTCCTTGGTACTATCATCAGGGTAACTCCTTCCCTGGTACTATCATCAGGGTAACTCCTTCCTTGGTACTATCATCAGGGTAACTCCTTCCCTGGTACTATCATCAGGGTAACTCCATCCCTGGTACTATCATCAGGGTAACTCCTTCCCTGGTACTATCATCAGGGTAACTCCATCCCTGGTACTATCATCAGGGAAACTCCTTCCTTGGTACTATCATTAGGGTAACTCCTTCCCTGGTACTATCATCAGGGTAACTCCATCCCTGGTACTATCATCAGGGTAACTCCTTCCCTGGTACTATCATCAGGGTAACTCCATCCCTGGTACTATCATCAGGGTATCTCCCTCCCTGTCCCTAGTACTATCATCAGGGTAACCTCATCCCTGGTACTATCATCAGGGTAACTCCTTCCCTGGTACTATCATCAGGGTAACTCCTTCCCTGGTACTATCATCAGGGTAACTCCATCCCTGGTACTATCATCAGGGTAACTCCTTCCCTGTCCCTAGTACTATCATCAGGGTAACTCCTTTCCTGGTACTATCATCAGGGTAACTCCTTCCCTGGTACTATCATCAGGGTAACTCCATCCCTGGTACTATCATCAGGGTAACTCCCTCCCTGTCCCTAGGACTATCATCAGGGTAACTCCTTCCTTGGTACTATCATCAGGGTAACTCCTTCCCTGGTCCTATCATCAGGGTAACTCCTTCCCTGGTACTATCATCAGGGTAACTCCATCCCTGGTACTATCATCAGGGTAACTCCATCCCTGGTACTATCATCAGGGTAACTCCCTCCCTGTCCCTAGTACTATCATCAGGGTAACTCCTTCCTTGGTACTATCATCAGGGTAACTCCTTCCCTGGTACTATCATCAGGGTAACTCCATCCCTGGTACTATCATCAGAGTAACTCCTTCCCTGGTACTATCATCAGGGTAACTCCTTCCCTGGTACTATCATCAGGGTAACTCCATCCCTGGTACTATCATCAGGGTAACTCCATCCCTGGTACTATCATCAGGGTAACTCCTTCCCTGGTACTATCATCAGGGTAACTCCATCCTTGGTACTATCATCAGGGTAACTCCATCCTTGGTACTATCATCAGGGTAACTCCATCCCTGGTACTATCATCAGGGTAACTCCATCCCTGGTACTATCATCAGGGCAACTCCTTCCTTGGTACTATCATCAGGGTAACTCCTTCCCTGGTACTATCATCAGGGTAACTCCATCCCTGGTACTATCATCAGGGTAACTCCTTCCCTGGTACTATCATCAGGGTAACTCCTTCCCTGGTACTATCATCAGGGTAACTCCATCCCTGGTACTATCATCAGGGTAACTCCATCCCTGGTACTATCATCAGGGTAACTCCATCCCCGGTACTATCATCAGGGTAACTCCTTCCCTGGTACTATCATCAGGGTAACTCCATCCCTGGTACTATCATCAGGGTAACTCCATCCCTGGTACTATCATCAGGGTAACTCCATCCCTGGTACTATCATCAGGGTAACTCCTTCCCTGGTACTATCATCAGGGTAACTCCTTCCCTGGTACTATCATCAGGGTAACTCCATCCTTGGTACTATCATCAGGGTAACTCCTTCCCTGGTACTATCAGCAGGGTAACTCCATCCCTGGTACTATCATCAGGGTAACTCCTTCCCTGGTACTATCATCAGGGTAACTCCATCCCTGGTACTATCATCAGGGTAACTCCATCCCTGGTACTATCATGAGGGTAACTCCTTCCTTGGTACTATCATTAGGGTAACTCCTTCCCTGGTACTATCATCAGGGTAACTCCATCCCTGGTACTATCATCAGGGTAACTCCTTCCCTGGTACTATCATCAGGGTAACTCCATCCCTGGTACTATCATCAGGGTAACTCCCTCCCTGTCCCTAGTACTATCATCAGGGTAACTCCATCCCTGGTACTATCATCAGGGTAACTCCTTCCCTGGTACTATCATCAGGGTAACTCCTTCCCTGGTACTATCATCAGCTCCATAGTTCACTGCTTTATGGCTTATGGTTCCCTCCCCTAGAATCTGACCACTGTGTGTGTCACTACTCTTCCCGTAAAGCCAGACAACGGTAAATAACCTGTTTCTGTAACACATTATAAACATTCTATATTAACTACCATACATACAGCATTATTGATTACCATTCTGTACTGCACCTTGTGTTCCAGGACAAAGATAGACCAAGACACTTTTCAAACTCAGAGCTATTCTTAAGGATAATTTCACCACCATAAAAGTGAGACTAAGCCCTGTGGAGTACAATATAACGAAGTAGCTAGGTATTACTGAAAGCTTTGACAGTCCAGAGGAAATTGTCAGCTTCATCAGATCTGCAGACTCATTGATCCTACGCAGGTTGTCACAAGACTGGGGATACGTTCCAAATGGCATCCTAATCACTATCTAGTGCACAACTTTTGACTAGGGCCCATCATGGCTCTGGAGAAATGTATGCACTACATAGGGAATAAGGTGCCATTTGGAACAAAGCCTGGAATAATTTGAGCCACCCTGGAAATGCCTAGTTTGCCGACATGCAACAGCAACATCTGATGAAAGAGACGCCTCTTGGGCCTGAGCTAGAATCTGGCTGGTTTCATTATCAGGTTTGATCCCTGTCTGTGTCGGAGGTATTTGAAGTCATCATTTGAGTGGATTTTGTTGAGTTTTCTCAGCTGTTCTCCATCTGCTTTGTGTTCTCACTTGTCTGTCATTTGTCAGTATGGTTTCTGGTCAGGAGAATCTGTCATTTGTCAGTATGGTTTCTGGTCAGGAGAATCTTTCATTTGTCAGTATGGTTTCTGGTCAGGAGAATCTTTCATTTGTCAGTATGGTTTCTGGTCAGGAGAATCTTTCATTTGTCAGTATGGTTTCTGGTCAGGAGAATCTGTCATTTGTCAGTATGGTTTCTGGTCAGGAGAATCTGTCATTTGTCAGTATGGTTTCTGGTCAGGAGAATCTTTCATTTGTCAGTATGGTTTCTGGTCAGGAGAATCTGTCATTTGTCAGTATGGTTTCTGGTCAGGAGAATCTGTCATTTGTCAGTATGGTTTCTGGTCAGGAGAATCTGTCATTTGTCAGTATGGTTTCTGGTCAGGAGAATCTGTCATTTGTCAGTATGGTTTCTGGTCAGGAGAATCTGTCATTTGTCAGTATGGTTTCTGGTCAGGAGAATCTGTCATTTGTCAGTATGGTTTCTGGTCAGGAGAATCTGTCATTTGTCAGTATGGTTTCTGGTCAGGAGAATCTTTCATTTGTCAGTATGGTTTCTGGTCAGGAGAATCTTTCATTTGTCAGTATGGTTTCTGGCCAGGAGAATCTTTCATTTGTCAGTATGGTTTCTGGTCAGGAGAATCTTTCATTTGTCAGTATGGTTTCTGGTCAGGAGAATCTTTCATTTGTCAGTATGGTTTCTGGTCAGGAGAATCTTTCATTTGTCAGTATGGTTTCTGGCCAGGAGAATCTTTCATTTGTCAGTATGGTTTCTGGTCAGGAGAATCTTTCATTTGTCAGTATGGTTTCTGGTCAGGAGAATCTGTCATTTGTCAGTATGGTTTCTGGTCAGGAGAATCTGTCATTTGTCAGTATGGTTTCTGGTCAGCAGAATCTGTCATTTGTCAGTATGGTTTCTGGTCAGGAGAATCTGTCATTTGTCAGTATGGTTTCTGGTCAGGAGAATCTGTCATTTGTCAGTATGGTTTCTGGTCAGGAGAATCTTTCATTTGTCAGTATGGTTTCTGGTCAGGAGAATCTTTCATTTGTCAGTATGGTTTCTGGTCAGGAGAATCTTTCATTTGTCAGTATGGTTTCTGGTCAGGAGAATCTTTCATTTGTCAGTATGGTTTCTGGTCAGGAGAATCTTTCATTTGTCAGTATGGTTTCTGGTCAGGAGAATCTGTCATTTGTCAGTATGGTTTCTGGTCAGGAGAATCTTTCATTTGTCAGTATGGTTTCTGGTCAGGAGAATCTTCCATTTGTCAGTATGGTTTCTGATCAGGAGAATCTTTCATTTGTCAGTATGGTTTCTGGTCAGGAGAATCTTTCATTTGTCAGTATGGTTTCTGGTCAGGAGAATCTTTCATTTGTCAGTATGGTTTCTGGTCAGGAGAATCTTTCATTTGTCAGTATGGTTTCTGGTCAGGAGAATCTTTCATTTGTCAGTATGGTTTCTGGTCAGGAGAATCTTTCATTTGTCAGTATGGTTTCTGGTCAGGAGAATCTTTCATTTGTCAGTATGGTTTCTGGCCAGGAGAATCTTTCATTTGTCAGTATGGTTTCTGGTCAGGAGAATCTTTCATTTGTCAGTATGGTTTCTGGTCAGGAGAATCTTTCATTTGTCAGTATGGTTTCTGGTCAGGAGAATCTTTCATTTGTCAGTATGGTTTCTGGTCAGGAGAATCTTTCATTTGTCAGTATGGTTTCTGGTCAGGAGAATCTTTCATTTTTCAGTATGGCCTCTGGCCAGGAGAGTCTTCCATTTGTCAGTATGGTTTCTGGTCAGGAGTCTTTCATTTGTCAGTATGGTTCCTGTATGGTTTCTGGCCAGAAGAGTCTTTCATTTGTCAGTATGGTTTCTGTATGGTTTCTCGCCAGGACAGCTGTTTGTTGTTGTTATTGCTAGCTACAGAAGATGAACCTGTTTAGAAATGGTAATATGTTGATACCTTATTGATTCAATGTGCGGTTATTACAGCAGGCACTATCACGGTTCTGTTAGAGCCGATGCTCCATTATTAAAGAATTAAGATCTGTGACTTTTTATAGGTGTGTTAATAATTAATACCCCCCCTCAGATCCTGCATAACACCTCATATCTTTCTATTCCCTAACCATGAGCCATACTATTTTTTATTTTATTTTATTTTTTATTTCACCTTTATTTAACCAGGTAGGCTAGTTGAGAACAAGTTCTCATTTGCAACTGCGACCTGGCCAAGATAAAGCATAGCAGTGTGAGCATACAACAAAGAGTTACACATGGAGTAAACAATTAACAAGTCAATAACACAGTAGAAAACGAAGGGGGGGTCTATATACAATGTGTGCAAAAGGCATAAGGAGGTAGGCAAATAATTACAATTTTGCAGATTAACACTGGAGTGATAAAAGATCAGATGGTCATGTACAGGTAGAGATATTGGTGTGCAGAAGAGCAGAAAAGTAAATAAATAGAAACAGTACGGGGATGAGGTAGGTGAAAAGGGTGGGCTATTTACCAATAGACTATGTACAGCTGCAGCGATCGGTTAGCTGCTCAGATAGCTGATGTTTGAAGTTGGTGAGGGAGATAAAAGTCTCCAACTTCAGCGATTTTTGCAATTCGTTCCAGTCACAGGCAGCAGAGTACTGGAACGAAAGGCGGCCAAATGAGGTGTTGGCTTTAGGGATGATCAGTGAGATACACCTGCTGGAGCGCGTGCTACGGATGGGTGTTGCCATCGTGACCAGTGAGCTGAGATAAGGCGGAGCTTTACCTAGCATAGACTTGTAGATGACCTGGAGCCAGTGGGTCTGGCGACGAATATGTAGCGAGGGCCAGCCGACTAGAGCATACAAGTCGCAGTGGTGGGTAGTATAAGGTGCTTTAGTGACAAAACGGATGGCACTGTGATAGACTGCATCCAGTTTGCTGAGTAGAGTGTTGGAAGCCATTTTGTAGATGACATCGCCGAAGTCGAGGATCGGTAGGATAGTCAGTTTTACTAGGGTAAGCTTGGCGGCTTGAGTGAAGGAGGCTTTGTTGCGGAATAGAAAGCCGACTCTTGATTTGATTTTCGATTGGAGATGTTTGATATGAGTCTGGAAGGAGAGTTTACAGTCTAGCCAGACACCTAGGTACTTATAGACGTCCACATATTCTAGGTCGGAACCATCCAGGGTGGTGATGCTAGTCGGGCATGCAGGTGCAGGCAGCGACCGGTTGAAAAGCATGCATTTGGTTTTACTAGCGTTTAAGAGCAGTTGGAGGCCACGGAAGGAGTGTTGTATGGCATTGAAGCTTGTTTGGAGGTTAGATAGCACAGTGTCCAAAGACGGGCCGAAAGTATATAGAATGGTGTCGTCTGCGTAGAGGTGGATCAGGGAATCGCCCGCAGCAAGAGCAACATCATTGATATACACAGAGAAAAGAGTCGGCCCGAGAATTGAACCCTGTGGCAACCCCATAGAGACTGCCAGAGGACCGGACAGCATGCCCTCCGATTTGACACACTGAACTCTGTCTGCAAAGTAATTGGTGAACCAGGCAAGGCAGTCATCCGAAAAACCGAGGCTACTGAGTCTGCCGATAAGAATATGGTGATTGACAGAGTCGAAAGCCTTGGCGAGGTCGATGAAGACGGCTGCACAGTACTGTCTTTTATCGATGGCGGTTATGATGTCGTTTAGTACCTTGAGTGTGGCTGAGGTGCACCCATGACCGGCTCGGAAACCAGATTGCACAGCGGAGAAGGTACGGTGGGATTCGAGATGGTCAGTGACCTGTTTGTTGACTTGGCTTTCGAAGACCTTAGATAGGCAGGGCAGGATGGATATAGGTCTGTAACAGTTTGGGTCCAGGGTGTCTCCCCCTTTGAAGAGGGGGATGACTGCGGCAGCTTTCCAATCCTTGGGGATCTCAGACGAGATGAAAGAGAGGTTGAACAGGCTGGTAATAGGGGTTGCGACAATGGTGGCAGATAGTTTCAGAAATAGAGGGTCCAGATTGTCAAGCCCAGCTGATTTGTACGGGTCCAGGTTTTGCAGCTCTTTCAGAACATCTGCTATCTGGATTTGGGTAAAGGAGAACCTGGAGAGGCTTGGGCGAGGAGCTGCGGGGGGGGCGGAGCTGTTGGCCGAGGTTGAAGTAGCCAGGCGGAAGGCATGGCCAGCCGTTGAGAAATGCTTATTGAAGTTTTCGATAATCATGGATTTATCAGTGGTGACCGTGTTACCTAGCCTCAGTGCAGTGGGCAGCTGGGAGGAGGTGCTCTTGTTCTCCATGGACTTCACAGTGTCCCAGAACTTTTTGGAGTTGGAGCTACAGGATGCAAACTTCTGCCTGAAGAAGCTGGCCTTAGCTTTCCTGACTGACTGCGTGTATTGGTTCCGGACTTCCCTGAACAGTTGCATATCACGGGGACTATTCGATGCTATTGCAGTCCGCCACAGGATGTTTTTGTGCTGGTCGAGGGCAGTCAGGTCTGGGGTGAACCAAGGGCTGTATCTGTTCTTAGTTCTGCATTTTTTGAACGGAGCATGCTTATCTAAAATGGTGAGGAAGTTACTTTTAGTAACGGTTAAGTTGACTGTATGTGCCTGGGTAAGACGCCAGGTGCCGACCCTAGATGGGGGGGTACTGTCACACCCTGATCTGTTTCACCTGTCTGTGCTTATCTCCGCCCCCTCCAGGTGTCACCCATTTCCTCCATTATCCCCTGTGTATTTATATCTGTGTTTTCTGTTAGTCTGCTGTCAGTTTGTCTCGTCAAGCCTACCAGCGGGTTTTTCCCTGCTCCTGTTCTCTAAAGTCCCTGTTTTCTAGTTCTTCCGGTTTTGACCATTCTGCCTGCCCTGATCCTGAGCCTGCCTGCTGTTCTGTACCTGCCTGCATCTGGGTCTTATCCTGAGTTCTGATAATGATACCTGTTAGTAGCCAAGTCTATCTATCTGACACCTGGATCACGATACCTGTTAACCAAGTTATAATTTTGAGATAACCGATAATGTCCATCTGACTGTAGGCTCACCAGCCCATCTGATACATACCATTGGTTGATTTGAGGTTATATCAACCTTATGTACTGTAGTGGGGGTATAGAGGAGGCGTGTTATTGAGAGGCTGTGTAATCTTCAGTGACTTTGGTTGAAATATCCTTTTGACCATTTACACATGATTCAATTTCACAGCACTGCAGACTGCTGACGTTTTCTAATTGTCGTGCTGGGCAGGGATAAGCCATGCGCTCGCACTTGAACAGTGACACACACACACGAGACTACTTTCACAAGCACACTTTTAAAAGTATAAATGGGGATATATAAAGAGAAGTGTGTGTGTGTGTGTGGCATGCTAGGTATGGTCAAGTGTACTATTCTACTGTATATAGTGATTACTGTTAGGAGGTAATTGGATGATTTCTTTGTCTCTATAATCAATTCACACCTACACCAACTCCTGCCCTCATCTGTAGAATATAATGTCCAAACCTACACCGACTCCTGCCCTCATCTGGAGAATATAATGTCCAAACCTACACCGACTCCTGCCCCCTTGTAAAGAATTTTCAAAGAAAATTGTTGAATGCAACGGGCCACAAACCACAACTTGACAAGTTTCATTTTTTTGCCTCTGCTTTTTCTAGTCAAGTTGCAGTGGTTTTTAAGACATCAAAACAGTGAGCAGGCATTCTGTTTTTCCTGGTGAGACAGCCAGACAAGGACCTCAGAAACCCAGCAGCAGAGAGCAGAGTACTCCTCTCTTCCTCACTTCCTGTCTTTCCGAAACAGCAGAAAACAATGAAACCAGGAGATAAAAGAGCTTGGGGGTATCTCTGAGCTCTCTGCTGCTGCTGTCTAGGAATACAACAGTGAATGTCCTTCTGAACACTTCTCTCCACTGTTGTTACATGTTGAAGCCATCATGGGGATTGGCTAGCAGCACTTCAAGCTTTCTGATAAAGGGAACCTTTGATAATCTCGCCACTTTCAAGGGCAGAGTGGTGCTAATGATATCGCACAGACAGACGGGCAGACACCCAGCCTCGCCACAATCCTATGCTTTAAATATGCAGTAAGCATCATTTTCCTCATAACAAAAAGATAATGTGGCCCTGGTGATGCGAAGAGTCTTTCTTTGAGCCTGTCTGTCTGTGATGCCTGTCAGGGCTGAAAAAGTACACACACACCTTTTGATGGCACACTGGGATGTTGTGGGCATTTGATGAAAACGGAAAGGGACAGAGTAACTTGAGGTTGAAACAGATTACTACCCACATGCAACAAGAAAGAAGCCATGATATTCAAGAGACACAGGAGGCTGGTAACAAATCCATACTTAAGGTTCTAGACCACAATGTACATGCACGTACATCCATAGAGGTACACAGACAAACCATTTCCAGCCTTCGTTCAAAGGTCTTTAATTTAATACGCTTCCCATAACCTGCTCTCACTGCTAAACACCTATCAGTTACTATTCTGCACAGCAGATTTCCATATGCGCATATTTGTCATGTAGAGCGCTGGGTGTAATGTGTTACGCGTGTTATGAATACATTTCCTGTTGATACATATGCTTACATCCGTGGAGGCTGCTGGGAGAACAGCTCATAATAATGGCCGGAACGGAGCAAATGGAATGGCATCGAACACCTGGAAACCATGGAAACCATTTGTTTGATGTATTTGATACCATCCCACCGCTCCAGTCATTACCTTGAGCCCGTCCTCCCCACCAGCCTCCTGTGGCGTAAACACTTTATACAGTCTCTTGCTTTGGGGAAGAAGAGTCGCTTTATAGATGCACATTGGTTTTGTCATCAATGTTCACTCTCACATGGTTTAATTTAGTTATTCATTAACAATGATGTAACTAATTCAATGATCATGCTTGAAATAGCTCTACATACCTGGAGTGTTGATCTGGAGCACAGGGTCAATGTGACCAAGGCTGACGAGGCAACACTCAATCACTGCATGTGGATACTGGTGCTTTTCAACCGGATGCAACATCTCTCCCATTCAATTACAATGGAGCAGGACACCAAGGCAATGGATATTGAACACAGGCCAATGTTTGGTCGTAGCCTCTCCAGTCCCTAAATTCATCTAAAATCCAAATTGAATCATGATTTTACAATGGAAGTTCAGATACTATTTAGTCCCTATGGACCCTGGTCAAATCTAGTGCACTATATAGGGAATAGGGTGCCATTTGGGATGCTCACCGGCAGTACACTACCATCTCTCAGAAGCCAGGGCAGTACAGTACCATCTCTCAGGAGCCAGAGCAGTACAGTACCATCTCTCAGGGGCCAGAGCAGTACAGTACCATCTCTCAGAAGCCAGGGCAGTACAGTACCATCTCTCAGGAGCCAGAGCAGTACAGTACCATCTCTCAGGAGCCAGAGCAGTACAGTACCATCTCTCAGAAGCCAGGGCAGTACAGTACCATCTCTCAGGAGCCAGAGCAGTACAGTAACATCTCTCAGGGGCCAGAGCAGTACAGTACCATCTCTCAGGAGCCAGAGCAGTACAGTAACATCTCTCAGGAACCAGAGCAGTACAGTACCATCTCTCAGGGGCCAGGGCAGCAGCAGTACCATCTCTCAGGAGCCAGGGCAGTACATTACCATCTCTCAGGGGCCAGAGCAGCAGCGGTACCATCTCTCAGGAGCCAGAGCAGTACAGTACCATCTCTCAGGGGCCAGGGCAGTACAGTAACATCTCTCAGGGGCCAGGGCAGTACAGTACCATCTCTCAGGAGCCAGAGCTGTACAGTACCATCTCTCAGGAACCAGAGCAGTACAGTACCATCTCTCAGGGGCCAGGGCAGCAGCAGTACCATCTCTCAGGAGCCAGGGCAGTACAGTACCATCTCTCAGGGGCCAGAGCAGCAGCGGTACCATCTCTCAGGAGCCAGAGCAGTACAGTACCATCTCTCAGGGGCCAGGGCAGTACAGTACCATCGCTCAGGGTCCAGGGCAGTACAGTACCATCTCTCAGGGGCCAGGGAAGTACAACACAATGCATCCTGGACTGGACCCCCCCCCCCATTTAACTCTGGTCCCCAGAGTTGGCTCTTTCTCCCTCTCTCTACCTTTCCCTTCATCTCCCCATCTCTCTATCTTTCTCTCTCCATCTCTCCATTGTCAACAATATGCCGTGGTTTTGAGAAAGAGAAAATAATACCCATCTGCATACTGCTCAACTGGCACCCCAGAAGACCTTGGTTCTCAGGCAAAGACAGGAAGACCACATAGCCTGAGCCCACGGGCTACACACAGGTGATGGGCCTAAAGCTATTGTCAATCAAACAGACCACTTGATAAGGGAGTAAATAAGATACATCTTTCAATGTTTTTATAGAATTAGTACTGGTCATTTTCTATTTCTCAGAATCAGACAATACAGTGGATGTCCTGAATGAACACGGATCCATCTGAAGTAGATGGTGACTTCTCTGCTGTATAGGAATGTTATCTGCACTGTGAGCTACACTACGAAACAACATCAGTAATCACTTTCCAGGAGTTAGGCCTATATCACTCCAGGCAGTCCAGGAGGCAGTAACACATGGCTTTACTAAGTCTCAACCAAACTATTGAGCCGTTAGATACTATCTCAGCTCACCTTCTGATCCAGGACAGGATGAACTTAGTGATAAAACACCAATTGTCTGCAGAAGACATTTCCGTCCTCTGCAACCATGTTCCCTGGCCATGGTGGCCAATGGCGACACACAGATTGCCACCAACTGTTCAAATAATCAGCTGCCCGCCCGCGCGCCCGGCTCTAACTCCTGATGTTGTCCTGGGCTGGTTCAGAATATTCAGTTCCTTTGTTTCAGACCATTTTGTCGTCTGGAAGTGTGTTAAATGGCTAATAACAGTGAGGGGAGAAGATCAAGCAGGATTTACTGGTGAGATGGACTGCAATCTATCCAGTTTTTAATATATATATCTTTTTTACCTTTATTTAAACTAGGCAAGTCAGTTAAAAACGAATTCTTATTTTCAATGATGGCCAGTGGGTTAACTGCCTTGTTCAGGGGCAGAATGACAGGTTTTTACCTTGTTCAGCTCGGGGATTTGATCTCGCAATCTTTTGGTTACTAGTCCAACGCTCTAACCACTAGGGTACCTGCCGCCCCAATCAACTTAGCAATAATCAACTTAGCAATAATCAACTTTGCAATAATCAACTTAGCAACAATCAACTTCCCACAATTGATTATTAGTCAATGACAGACACTTCACCAGATATCAGACTCCTGCTGTAGGGACGGGGTGTGACACACACATAGGAGAACCGTTCCACTGGCCTTCCTTCCATGTTTTGGGTATTGCAGTACGTTTGATGGCACTCATGTAAAAGCAGTTCTCCTTCCATATCAACACTTATATCCTCATTTCAACTTGGCATGTGGGATATGTGTGGGAAGCACTAATGTAGATAAAGCAGCCATGTATAATGTGTTCTGTGTGCTTTCCTTTCCACAGAGGTAAAAGAGACTGAAGATAGATTGTGGCTAAACAGTCTCTTGCCAGAGTCTCGTCACAGATGCTGAGGATCCCACATTGACTTCCCTCCAACTTCCTCTTGCAAAGTCACATATATTATGTAGGATTATAGGAGGAAGTGAGGAAATGCTCCGATCCATGATCAGCGTATTGTTGTGCACTATCTGTACTGATGCAGATGTCACTGTATGTGTTGTCTGTGAGAGCAGACATGGAAGGACAAGAGTTGTTTCAGCTAATATCGCCATTCTCCCTGAGATGGTAAAGGGGGGATGTTGTTGCTCATGGGGAATCCTTGGCATGGTTCTGGTTTAACCACCTCTCCTCTTATGCCTAGAATATTGCAATTTTCAATATACTTCAGTTCCTGAGAAACCTTTATAAAACAAAAGTATATTTTTTGTAGAACGAGCCTGCTAAACTACCACCAGCAGTCCTCAACCTCTGAGCGTGAGGTAGCTAGCTAAGCGATCCAGGTGCCATCCCTCAAGCTGCCATCTCGTCGTCCACATTAGCCATTAGTCTCTGGGTGTAATCCAGATGAATTCCCTTGTCTTTCTGTCTCTCCTCTCCATTAATCTCTCCTGTGCACGGAGTCAACGCTACAGCCTCTGTCTTGCCTCGTCAGCTCAATGCCCTTTGACGAACAGTAGGACTTTAACCCAGCTGCCAGGCTGGCAGGGCCTGTTGTCGGAAGCATTGGGACATGGAAGGGTTGGCCAGATGCAGCCGCTGCCACGTCCACTGTGCCCGCTGTATCCACAGCAGACCTCTCTGCCACTGCCACTCTCCTGGGTCTAAAGCCCTCTGGTAGCACAGAGCTGTTGGTCCTTCCCATAGAAGGACCTCTCTAATCAACCACCTACACCTCTCCACCCTTCTCTCGCTCTCTCTCTCTCTGCCTGTCTCTGTCTCTCTGTCTCTCTCTGTCTCTCTGCCAGTCTCTGTCTCTCTCTCTCTCTGTCTCTCTGTCTCTCTCTATGTCTCGCTGTCTCTCTCTGTCTCTCTCTCTCTGCCTGTCTCTGTCTCTCTCTGTTTCTGCCTGTCTCTCTCTCTCTAGAGCTGGCACACAGGAGCAATTCCATAAGCTCAAGGACTGCTAGTTCTCTGCCCAAGATCAAATGCCCTGTGTAAGACATATCCCCACTGCAAGCATTATACAGTATCTTATGTGTGTAGCTACACATCTTGAAGATTTCTTGGAAAAAAAAGGTTGTTGTTTTTACATTTCATACAGCAAGTATTCTCTAGATGAATTGGATGTATAATTCAATGTTTCCAGCGAAGTCATTTGTGAAAAGTGAATAAAAGAGAGGAAAGCTAAACATCCCAAAGTCCTGCTTGAGCAGTTTTCAAACAGAGATACCCAGGACATCACAGAATGAAGCCTGGTTTGTTTCTGCAGACTGCAGTCAAAGTACCACGGGGAGAGTGCCAGACATTGTTGATTCCAACGGGGCTTCTGTCTGAAAACATGGCACATAATTGCAGTCCCCTTCTCGTGTGAACATCAGATGGCACCGTGGCTGAGACTGAAAACTGCCATGATTAAAAGATGAAGTCTCAAAGGGAAACTCTTCCCAATTCAAATCAATTCAATTGAGTTGCCAATAAGCTAATCTTAGCCAAATGTCCTTTCTTTTAAGTTTTCCTCTCAAACAAGATCAACTGCCAAGGATACAGTTTAAAGCCAATGCACTTCTCCCTCATTTGTTTGCAGAGGTATTTTTACTCTCCATTTGATGAGACCAAAATAATCGCAATGAATATGGAACTAACTCCAGTACTTCCATGCTAATATCCATATCACTGAAACCGGCTTGCGCAACTTGAATTAATTCAAAGTAATGGCACCACATAACTCAAATATATTCTGTTTGCATTAGTTCTCTCGTACTGCATAAACAGTTTTACCTACAGGTTTTTGCACAGAAATCAATATTCAAGGTTGTTTAAGTACATTTAAAGAGCGCTGTGGGAGTAAAAGATAGAAATTGGAGGATGTTCTCTCTTTCTAAATCTTGACAGAAACCAGAGCTCAATAGGGAGTTGTAGGCTGCTTCAGCACAATTATCTTGCCAATGTGAAACACAAGTCTATGAGGCAAGATCTTATTAAAGCAATGTATTTCCCAAATGAGAGGCCATTTTTATCACTACAGGAAATCAGACACGCCTTTCTATTATCTTACAATAACACCACATTCCTTTCTATCTGCCGTCTTAATTCAGGGTTCAATCAATTTGTCAAATTGTTATATGGGCAAGAGAGAGACCCAAACTCAGAGCTCATTAATATGGTAGACTAGCCAGAGGAGCCTAGACGATTAGTGCCCACTAGTAAGGGCCTCCTTCTCCCTGTTCTCCAACTGTTAAAGCACAAATCAATGGTTTCATGTCTGGAGTACTGAGGGAAGAACTGATTCAGCAGTCATTGCAGAGATGTCAGCCTGGGGAAAAAACTGTTAACTCTTTGCACTGTTATGCAGGGAGTTGGGTTTCTGTCTGGCTAATGCTGCAGACATACCGAGAGGTAGGATACCGTCTGTCTGTGAGCGACAGTGGGCTTTAGCAGTGCCATGCATTTCTTCTTCTTCACTAAGATGACTCGACATGCTGTAAGATCAGCCGTGCAGATTGGCTCTGAGTTCAATGGGAGACATGAGGCTTCCTGACATGGGGAGAAAGAGGAACACTGACAGACACAGACCGACAGACAGACAGACAGACAGACAGACTCCAGAGGTTCTCAGAACAGAACCGCTCTCTGGAACGTAACAGACAGAATTCCATTCCAAAACAATGCATTGAATTCCCTTTCCCTTCCTAGTACTGTAGATCAGCTGATCCGTCCTTTCAGATCCTCTCAGTGGAGTGCTGCTGTTGGCCTACTATCGAGCTCTGTAGCATGGGTTGTTTCTTCCCCAACAAAAAACTATCCAGATTGCTGCTTTGTTAATCAATGTGAGCGACATACTGTGGCCTGTAAACCAACCCATAGATTCAATAGTCCTTTGATTTATTCGAAGTTGCAGTAAGGGATGTTAGATATAGCGGATTGTGGGGAAAACAATTCAGTAAAAACAATCCACACAACAAAGTCCACCGTTATGCAAATTCCTGGTCAAAGAAATCTGTTGATGACACAGCAAACGGTATACAATTTTCTAAGTAAGAAATATCTATATGGTGGATTTCAGTTATTTTCGTTTTAATTAATAATTCTGTAAAAAAATAAATGTAGTTTGGGTGTTTTTTCGTCTAACAATAGCTCTTCAACTGCCAGACGTAGTCAACAGGGAGTGCAACAGGGACTGTAAATGCCATCATTTTCAAGAGCAATAGAACACCAGCCATTACTGCAGTGCACTTACAAGGATAATAAGAAAACACAGTCCTTTGAGGGTCCCTGAAGACGCTGCAGAAGAATATGTATTTCTCTGCTGTCACTGAAACATGTAAGTCCCAGTGAAGGAATGTATGCTTGCAGTGTGCGAGTTCACACACACACACACACACACACACACACACACACACACACACACCTCTTCCATTAACCATACAGTGCATCCCTCAGACAGGCAGCAGCCTCAGACAGACAGTCTACCTTTTCAATGCGCTGCTTGATCTCCTCATCAAGACAAGAGACACTCCAGCACTTGAAAGGAAGCTGTCAGGAAGAGGAGACCAACAATACATCCGCGCTCAGGATTCAGGAGGAAGAAAACATAAGTACAGGTTCCTAAGACGACCTGCTCTCCTAACCTCTTTATACAGTAGGTGATTAAGGGCAATTCATTTGAGATATGGACCTTTTACAAGAGGACTGTGTGGTCATCATACACTTCATATAATAGGTGCATTTTATGGGGGTTTCCTTTTCATTCTTTGCAGGTACTTAACGTATAATGGTTGTGCAATTCCATCTTCCTGATTTGGATGCCCTCCCAATACCTCCTCTGTCCCCCCTCTCCAATGAGGTCTGGCCCAATCCCTCCTCTGCCCCCCCCTCTCCAATGAGGTCTGGTCCAATCCCTCCTCTGTCCCCCATCTCCAATGAGGTCTGGTCCAATCCCTCCTCTGTCCCCCCTCTGTAATGAGGTCTGGTCCAATCCCTCCTCTGTCCCCCCTCTCCAATGAGGTCTGGTCCAATCCCTCCTCTGTCCCCCCTCTCCAATGAGGTCTGGTCCAATCTCTCCTCTGTACCCCCTCTCCAATGAGGTCTGGGAATCCCTCCACTGTCACCCCTCTCCAATGAGGTATGGCACAGTCCCTCCGCTGTCCCCCCTCTCCAATGAGGTATGGTCCAATCCCTCCTCTGTACCCCCTCTCCAATGAGGTCTGGGAATCCCTCCACAGTCCCCCTCTCTCCAATGAGGTCTGGTCCAATCCCGCCGCTGTCCCCCCTCTCCAATGAGGTCTGGTCCAATCCCTCCTCTATTTGCCCTCTCCAATGAGGTATGGTCCAATCCCTCTTCTGCCCCCCCCCCCCCCTCCAATGAGGTCTGGCCCAATCCCTCCTCTGTCCCCCCCTCCAATGAGGTATGGTCCAATCCCTCCTCTGTTCCCCCTCCCCAATGAGGTCTGGTCCAATCCCTCCTCAGTTCCCCCTCTCCAATGAGGTCAGGTCCAATCTCCTCTCTATTCCCTCTCTCCAATGAGTTCTGGTCCAATCCCTCCTCTGTTCCCCCTCTCCAATGAGATCTGGTCCAATCCCTCCTCTGTTCCCCCTCTCCAATGAGATCTGGTCCAATCCCTCCTCTGTTCCCCCTCTCCAATGAGGTATGGCCAAATCCCTCCTCTGTTCCCCCTCTCCAATGAGGTCTGTCCGACCCTGACTCAGTATTCTATCATCAGGGGCCCTGTCCTCTTTCTCCTTGTTGTCACCTAAGTGTTACCTTGCTCACTCTCCCTCACAGGTGGAAAAGAAATGGACTGCTGTATTTTATTTCATTTAACCTGTTTAACTAGGCAAGTCAGTTAATAACAAATTCTTATTTACAATGACGGCCGACCAAAAGGAAAATGGACTCCTGCAGGGATGGGGGCTGAGATTTAAAAAAAAAATATATATATATATATATATATACACACACACACACACACACAGTAGGGAGAACAAGTATTTGATACACTGCCGATTTTGCAGGTTTTCCTACTTACAAAGCATGTTGAGGTTTTTATCATAGGTACACTTCAACTGTGAGAGACGGAATCTAAAACAAAAATCCAGAAAATCACATTGTATGATTTTTAAGTAATTACTTTGCATTTTATTGCATGACATAAGTATTTGATACATCAGAAAAGCAGAACTTGATATTTGGTACAGAAACCTTTGTTTGCAATTACAGAGATCATACGTTTCCTGTAGATTGCACACACTGCAGCAGGGATTTTGGCCCACTCCTCCATACAGACCTTCTCCAGATCCTTCAGGTTTCGGGGCTGTAGCTGGGCAATACAGATTTTCAGCTCCCTCCAAAGATTTTCTATTGGGTTCAGGTCTGGAGACTGGCTAGGCCACTCCAGGACCTTGAGATGCTTCTTACGGAGCCACTCCCTAGTTGCCCTGGCTGTGTGTTTCGGGTCGTTGTCATGCTGGAAGACCCAGCCACGACCCATCTTCAATGCTCTTACTGAGGGAAAGAGGTTGTTGGCAGAGATCTCGCGATACATGGCCCCATCCATCCTCCCCTCAATACGGTGCAGGCGTCCTGTCCCCTTTGCAGAAAAGCATCCCCAAAGAATGATGTTTCCACCTCCATGCTTCACGGTTGGGATGGTGTTCTTGGGGTTGTACTCATCCTTCTTCTTCCTCCAAACACGGCGAGTGGAGTTTAGACCAAAAAGCTATATTTTTTGTCTCATCAGACCACATGACCTTCTCCCATTCCTCCTCTGGATCATCCAGATGGTCATTGGCAAACTTCAGACGGGCCTGGACACGCGCTGGCTTGAGCAGGGGGACCTTGCGTGCGCTGCAGGATTTTAATCTATGACGGTGTAGTGTGTTACTAATGATTGTCTTTGAGACTGTGGTCCCAGCTCTCTTCAGGTCATTGACCAGGTCCTGCCGTGTAGTTCTGGGCTCATCCCTCACCTTCCTCATGATCATTGATGCCCCACAAGGTGAGATCTTGCATGGAGCCCCAGACCGAGGGTGATTGACCGTCATCTTGAACTCCTTCCATTTCCTAATAATTGCGCCAACAGTTGTTGCCTTCTTACCAAGCTGCTTGCCTATTGTCCTGTAGCCCATCCCAGCCCTGTGCAGGTCTACAATTTTATCCCTGATGTCCTTACACAGCCCTCTGGTCTTGGCCATTGCAGAGAGGTTGGAGTCTGTTTGATTGAGTGTGTGGACAGGTGTCTTTTATACAGGCAACGAGTTCAAACAGGTGCAGTTAATACAGGTAATGAGTGGAGAACAGGAGGGATTCTTAAAGAAAAACTAACAGGTCTGTGAGAGCCGGAATTCTTACTGGTTGGTAGGTGATCAAATACTTATGTACTTATTATGTAAATTAAAAGGGCCTCCCAGGTGGCGCAGTGGTTAAGGGCACTGTACTGCAGCGCCAGCTGTGCCATCAGAGACTCTAGGTTCGCGCCCAGGCTCTGTCGTAACCGGCCGCGACCGGGAGGTCCGTGGGGCGATGCACAATTGGCCTAGTGTCATCCGGGTTAGGGAGGTGTTGGCCGGTAGGGATGTCCTTGTCTCATCGCGCACAAGCGACTCCTGTGGCGGGCCGGGCGCAGTGCGCGCTAACCAAGGTTGCCAGGTGCACGGTGTTTCCTCCGACACATTGGTGCGGCTGGCTTCCGGGTTTGGATGCGCGCTGTGTTAAGAAGCAGTGCGGCTTGGTTGGGTTGTGTATCGGGGGATGCAGGACTTTCAACCTTCGTCTCTCCCGAGCCCGTACGGGAGTTGTAGCGATGAGACAAGATATTAGCTACTAAAAACAATTGGATACCACGAAAATTGGGAAGAAAAAGGGGTAAAAATTCAACAACAAAAAAAGAAATGCAAATTAATTACTTAAAAATCATACAATGTGATTTTCTGGATTTTTGTTTTAGATTCCGTCTCTCACAGTTGAAGTGTTTAACAGAATGTGACTGGCAGGAAAATGGTGGACTGGAAACTCCCTCCAGTCCATGATTACACCAATCCAATGGTTCTAAATCCTTGTGGGGAGGGAGGTGAACGAATGCACACTTCTGGGAGAAGGGGAAAAAAGGGGAGTTGGGCTCGTGAGTGAGACTAAAGTGTGACAGAGGGACTGACTGCAGAGGGACTGACCGCAGAGGGACTGACAGGCATGCATGTAATGTTGCCAAGCATATGTGACAGTAAAGTATTCATCCATTCATGTCTAACCTGGCTAGAGCAGAGGGACTCCAAACACATGCTATCAGTCTGATTTTAACTTACGACCCATCACTCAATTGTTATCTCTCCTTATGAGCTGCAGCCAGTCATCCATCGCTGGCAGAATGGTGTAAATCCCTCTCTGAACTTACTGCAGTTCACAGGTGAAGGAACACTAAAACCCAGTAGAAATAAAGCAGTTTAATAAGCAGCATGTGCCCCAGTATGAACCAATACTGCATGTTCTTACTCTCAAATCTAATTCACTACACAGGTAAAGAAACAATACTATCCAGAATAAAACAGAGGAGTAGGTAACATATGACCTAGTATGTAACATTCTGTACAGCAGGATATTGTAATGGGGTAATATTAGTTCTGTACAGCAGGATATTGTAGTGGGGTAATATTAGTTATGTACAGCAGGATATTGTAGTGGGGTAATATTAATTCTGTACAGCAGGATATTGTAGTGGGGTAATATTAATTCTGTACAGCAGGATATTGTAGTGGGGTAATATTAGTTCTGTACAGCAGGATATTGTAGTGGGGTAATATTAATTCTGTACAGCAGGATATTGTAGTGGGGTAATATTAATTCTGTACAGCAGGATATTGTAGTGGGGTAATATTAGTTCTGTACAGCAGGATATTGTAGTGGGGTAATATTAGTTCTGTACAGCAGGATATTGTAGTGGGGTAATATTAGTTCTGTACAGCAGGATATTGTAGTGGGGTAATATTAGTTCTGTACAGCAGGATATTGTAGTGGGGTAATATTAGTTCTGTACAGCAGGATATTGTAGTGGGGTAATATTAATTCTGTACAGCAGGATATTGTAGTGGGGTAATATTAATTCTGTACAGCAGGATATTGTTGTGGGGTAATATTAGTTCTGTACAGCAGGATATTGTAGTGGGGTAATATTAGTTCTGTACAGCAGGATATTGTAGTGGGGTAATATTAATTCTGTACAGCAGGATATTGTAGTGGGGTAATATTAATTCTGTACAGCAGGATATTGTAGTGGGGTAATATTAATTCTGTACAGCAGGATATTGTTGTGGGGTAATATTAGTTATGTACAGCAGGATATTGTAGAGGGGTAATATTAGTTCTGTACAGCAGGATATTGTAGTGGGGTAATATTAGTTCTGTACAGCAGGATATTGTAGTGGGGTAATATTAGTTCTGTACAGCAGGATATTGTAGTGGGGGTAATATTAATTCTGTACAGCAGGATATTGTAGTGGGGGTAATATTAATTCTGTACAGCAGGATATTGTAGTGGGGTAATATTAGTTCTGTACAGCAGGATATTGTAGTGGGGTAATATTAGTTATGTACAGCAGGATATTGTAGTGGGGTTATATTAATTCTGTACAGCAGGATATTGTAGTGGGGTAATATTAATTCTGTACAGCAGGATATTGTAGTGGGGTAATATTAGTTCTGTACAGCAGGATATTGTAGTGGGGTAATATTAATTCTGTACAGCAGGATATTGTAGTGGGGTAATATTAATTCTGTGCAGCAGGATATTGTAGTGGGGTAATATTAGTTCTGTACAGCAGGATATTGTAGTGGGGTAATATTAGTTCTGTACAGCAGGATATTGTAGTGGGGTAATATTAGTTCTGTACAGAAGGATATTGTAGTGGGGTAATATTAGTTCTGTACAGCAGGATATTGTTGTGGGGTAATATTAGTTCTGTACAGCAGGATATTGTAGTGGGGTAATATTAGTTCTGTACAGCAGGATATTGTAGTGGGGTAATATTAGTTCTGTACAGCAGGATATTGTAGTGGGGTAATATTAGTTCTGTACAGGAGGATATTGTAGTGGGGTAATATTAGTTCTGTACAGCAGGATATTGTAGTGGGGTAATATTAGTTCTGTACAGCAGGATATTGTAGTGGGGTAATATTAGTTCTGTACAGCAGGATATTGTAGTGGGGTAATATTAGTTCTGTACAGCAGGATATTGTAGTGGGGTAATATTAGTTATGTACAGCAGGATATTGTAGTGGGGTAATATTAATTCTGTACAGCAGGATATTGTAGTGGGGTAATATTAGTTCTGTACAGCAGGATATTGTAGTGGGGTAATATTAGTTCTGTACAGCAGGATATTGTAGTGGGGTAATATTAATTCTGTACAGCAGGATATTGTAGTGGGGTAATATTAGTTCTGTACAGCAGGATATTGTAGTGGGGTAATATTAGTTCTGTACAGCAGGATATTGTAGTGGGGTAATATTAATTCTGTACAGCAGGATATTGTAGTGGGGTAATATTAGTTCTGTACAGCAGGATATTGTAGTGGGGTAATATTAGTTATGTACAGCAGGATATTGTAGTGGGGTAATATTAATTCTGTACAGCAGGATATTGTAGTGGGGTAATATTAGTTCTGTACAGCAGGATATTGTAGTGGGGTAATATTAGTTCTGTACAGCAGGATATTGTAGTGGGGTAATATTAGTTCTGTACAGCAGGATATTGTAGTGGGGTAATATTAGTTATGTACAGCAGGATATTGTAGTGGGGTAATATTAGTTATGTACAGCAGGATATTGTAGTGGGGTAATATTAGTTATGTACAGCAGGATATTGTAGTGGGGTAATATTAGTTATGTACAGCAGGATATTGTAGTGGGGTAATATTAGTTATGTACAGCAGGATATTGTAGTGGGGTAATATTAGTTATGTACAGCAGGATATTGTAGTGGGGTAATATTAGTTATGTACAGCAGGATATTGTAGTGGGGTAATATTAGTTCTGTACAGCAGGATATTGTAGTGGGGTAATATTAGTTATGTACAGCAGGATATTGTTGTGGGGTAATATTAGTTCTGTACAGCAGGATATTGTAGTGGGGTAATATTAGTTCTGTACAGCAGGATATTGTAGTGGGGTAATATTAGTTCTGTACAGCAGGATATTGTAGTGGGGTAATATTAGTTCTGTACAGCAGGATATTGTAGTGGGGTAATATTAGTTATGTACAGCAGGATATTGTAGTGGGGTAATATTAGTTCTGTACAGCAGGATATTGTAGTGGGGTAATATTAGTTCTGTACAGCAGGATATTGTAGTGGGGTAATATTAGTTCTGTACAGCAGGATATTGTAGTGGGGTAATATTAGTTCTGTACAGCAGGATATTGTAGTGGGGTAATATTAGTTATGTACAGCAGGATATTGTAGTGGGGTAATATTAGTTATGTACAGCAGGATATTGTAGAGGGGTAATATTAGTTCTGTACAGCAGGATATTGTAGTGGGGTAATATTAGTTCTGTACAGCAGGATATTGTAGTGGGGTAATATTAGTTCTGTACAGCAGGATATTGTAGTGGGGTAATATTAGTTCTGTACAGCAGGATATTGTTGTGGGGTAATATTAGTTCTGTACAGCAGGATATTGTAGTGGGGTAATATTAGTTCTGTACAGCAGGATATTGTAGTGGGGTAATATTAGTTCTGTACAGCAGGATATTGTAGTGGGGTAATATTAGTTCTGTACAGCAGGATATTGTAGTGGGGTAATATTAGTTCTGTACAGCAGGATATTGTAGTGGGGTAATATTAGTTCTGTACAGCAGGATATTGTAGTGGGGTAATATTAATTCTGTACAGCAGGATATTGTAGTGGGGTAATATTAATTCTGTACAGCAGGATATTGTAGTGGGGTAATATTAGTTCTGTACAGCAGGATATTGTAGTGGGGTAATATTAGTTCTGTACAGCAGGATATTGTAGTGGGGTAATATTAGTTCTGTACAGCAGGATATTGTAGTGGGGTAATACTAATTCTGTACAGCAGGATATTGTAGTGGGGTAATATTAATTCTGTACAGCAGGATATTGTAGTGGGGTAATATTAGTTCTGTACAGCAGGATATTGTAGTGGGGTAATATTAGTTCTGTACAGCAGGATATTGTTGTGGGGTAATATTAGTTCTGTACAGCAGGATATTGTAGTGGGGTAATATTAGTTCTGTACAGCAGGATATTGTAGTGGGGTAATATTAGTTCTGTACAGCAGGATATGGTAGTGGGGTAATATTAGTTCTGTACAGCAGGATATTGTAGTGGGGTAATATTAGTTATGTACAGCAGGATATTGTAGTGGGGTAATATTAGTTCTGTACAGCAGGATATTGTAGTGGGGTAATATTAGTTCTGTACAGCAGGATATTGTAGTGGGGTAATATTAGTTCTGTACAGCAGGATATTGTAGTGGGGGTAATATTAGTTCTGTACAGCAGGATATTGTAGTGGGGTAATATTAGTTCTGTACAGCAGGATATTGTAGTGGGGTAATATTAGTTCTGTACAGCAGGATATTGTAGTGGGGTAATATTAGTTCTGTACAGCAGGATATTGTAGTGGGGTAATATTAGTTATGTACAGCAGGATATTGTAGTGGGGTAATATTAGTTCTGTACAGCAGGATATTGTAGTGGGGGTAATATTAGTTCTGTACAGCAGGATATTGTAGTGGGGTAATATTAGTTCTGTACAGCAGGATATTGTAGTGGGGTAATATTAGTTCTGTACAGCAGGATATTGTAGTGGGGTAATATTAGTTCTGTACAGCAGGATATTGTAGTGGGGTAATATTAGTTCTGTACAGCAGGATATTGTAGTGGGGTAATATTAGTTCTGTACAGCAGGATATTGTAGTGGGGTAATATTAGTTCTGTACAGCAGGATATTGTAGTGGGGTAATATTAGTTCTGTACAGCAGGATATTGTAGAGGGGTAATATTAGTTCTGTACAGCAGGATATTGTAGTGGGGTAATATTAGTTCTGTACAGCAGGATATTGTAGTGGGGTAATATTAGTTCTGTACAGCAGGATATTGTAGTGGGGTAATATTAGTTCTGTACAGCAGGATATTGTAGTGGGGTAATATTAGTTCTGTACAGCAGGATATTGTAGTGGGGTAATATTAGTTCTGTACAGCAGGATATTGTAGTGGGGTAATATTAGTTCTGTACAGCAGGATATTGTAGTGGGGTAATATTAATTCTGTACAGCAGGATATTGTAGTGGGGTAATATTAGTTCTGTACAGCAGGATATTGTTGTGGGGTAATATTAGTTCTGTACAGCAGGATATTGTAGTGGGGTAATATTAGTTCTGTACAGCAGGATATTGTAGTGGGGTAATATTAGTTCTGTACAGCAGGATATTGTAGTGGGGTAATATTAGTTCTGTACAGCAGGATATTGTAGTGGGGTAATATTAGTTCTGTACAGCAGGATATTGTAGTGGGGTAATATTAGTTCTGTACAGCAGGATATTGTAGTGGGGTAATATTAGTTCTGTACAGCAGGATATTGTAGAGGGGTAATATTAGTTCTGTACAGCAGGATATTGTAGAGGGGTAATATTAGTTCTGTACAGCAGGATATTGTAGGGGGTAATATTAGTTATGTACAGCAGGATATTGTAGAGGGGTAATATTAGTTCTGTACAGCAGGATATTGTAGTGGGGTAATATTAGTTCTGTACAGCAGGATATTGTAGTGGGGTAATATTAGTTCTGTACAGCAGGATATTGTAGTGGGGTAATATTAGTTCTGTACAGCAGGATATTGTAGTGGGGTAATATTAGTTATATGTATATTATTCATATCTCACATGCGACCCATAATACGACCATGTCAGTTGTCTGCTACAAAGTCTATTAAATTAAATATCTGACTGGATTTAACATTCTAGTAAAACCAGGTGCAATCAAGTATTATGAGTTTAGATGACTAAGATCAAGGAATGGTCACGAGAAGCCAATATCAAAGCAAGTATACTTCAATAACGTTGTAAAATGAATGGTTTCACATACAAGGCATAAAGCTTAAGTTACAGGGCATTAACAAGTATTACAAGGCATTATTCTAGGCATGAAGGTCATAGAGTTTCAAGGTGAGACAAAGAGATGCCTACGAGGCTAGAGTATATAATACAGCCAGTTTCCATTGGTAGGATACGGGACTAGAGGCAGAACAAAGAGATGCCTACGAGGCTAGAGTATATAATACAGCCAGTTTCCATTGGTAGGATACGGGACTAGAGGCAGAACAAAGAGATGCCTACGACGCTAGAGTATATAATACAGCCAGTTTCCATCGGTAGGATACAGGACTAGAGGCAGAACAAAGAGATGCCTACGAGGCTAGAGTATATAATACAGCCAGTTTCCATCGGTAGGATACAGGACTAGAGGCAGAACAAAGAGATGCCTACGAGGCTAGAGTATATAATACAGCCAGTTTCCATCGGTAGGATACAGGACTAGAGGCAGAACAAAGAGATGCCTACGAGGCTAGAGTATATAATACAGCCAGTTTCCATCGGTAGGATACAGGACTAGAGGCAGAACAAAGAGATGCCTACGAGGCTAGAGTATATAATACAGCCAGTTTCCATTGGTAGGATACGGGACTAGAGTATATAATACAGCCAGTTTCCATCGGTAGGATACAGGACTAGAGGCAGAACAAAGAGATGCCTACGAGGCTAGAGTATATAATACAGCCAGTTTCCATTGGTAGGATACGGGACTAGAGTATATAATACAGCCAGTTTCCATTGGTAGGATACGGGACTAGAGTATATAATACAGCCAGTTTCCATTGGTAGGATACAGGACTAGAGTATATAATACAGCCAGTTTCCATCGGTAGGATACAGGACTAGAGTATATAATACAGCCAGTTTCCATTGGTAGGATACAGGACTAGAGTATATAATACAGCCAGTTTCCATCGGTAGGATACAGGACTAGAGTATATAATACAGCCAGTTTCCATTGGTAGGATACAGGACTAGAGTATATAATACAGCCAGTTTCCATTGGTAGGATACGAGACTAGAGTATATAATACAGCCAGTTTCCATTGGTAGGATACAGGACTAGAGTATATAATACAGCCAGTTTCCATTGGTAGGATACAGGACTAGAGTATATAATACAGCCAGTTTCCATTGGTAGGATATGGGACTAGAGTATATAATACAGCCAGTTTCCATTGGTAGGATACAGGACTAGAGTATATAATACAGCCAGTTTCCATTGGTAGGATACGGGACTAGAGTATATAATACAGCCAGTTTCCATCGGTAGGATACAGGACTAGAGTATATAATACAGCCAGTTTCCATTGGTAGGATACAGGACTAGAGTATATAATACAGCCAGTTTCCATTGGTAGGATACAGGACTAGAGTATATAATACAGCCAGTTTCCATTGGTAGGATACAGGACTAGAGGCAGAACAAAGAGATGCCTACGAGGCTAGAGTATATAATACAGCCAGTTTCCATCGGTAGGATACAGGACTAGAGGCAGAACAAAGAGATGCCTACGAGGCTAGAGTATATAATACAGCCAGTTTCCATCGGTAGGATACAGGACTAGAGGCAGAACAAAGAGATCCCTACGAGGCTAGAGTATATAATACAGCCAGTTTCCATCGGTAGGATACAGGACTAGAGGCAGAACAAAGAGATGCCTACGAGGCTAGAGTATATAATACAGCCAGTTTCCATTGGTAGGATACAGGACTAGAGGCAGAACAAAGAGATGCCTACGAGGCTAGAGTATATAATACAGCCAGTTTCCATTGGTAGGATACAGGACTAGAGTATATAATACAGCCAGTTTCCATTGGTAGGATACAGGACTAGAGTATATAATACAGCCAGTTTCCATTGGTAGGATACAGGACTAGAGTATATAATACAGCCAGTTTCCATTGGTAGGATACAGGACTAGAGTATATAATACAGCCAGTTTCCATCGGTAGGATACAGGACTAGAGTATATAATACAGCCAGTTTCCATCGGTAGGATACAGGACTAGAGTATATAATACAGCCAGTTTCCATTGGTAGGATACGGGACTAGAGTATATAATACAGCCAGTTTCCATTGGTAGGATACAGGACTAGAGTATATAATACAGCCAGTTTCCATTGGTAGGATACAGGACTAGAGTATATAATACAGCCAGTTTCCATTGGTAGGATACGGGACTAGAGTATATAATACAGCCAGTTTCCATTGGTAGGATACAGGACTAGAGTATATAATACAGCCAGTTTCCATTGGTAGGATACAGGACTAGAGTATATAATACAGCCAGTTTCCATCGGTAGGATACAGGACTAGAGTATATAATACAGCCAGTTTCCATCGGTAGGATACAGGACTAGAGTATATAATACAGCCAGTTTCCATTGGTAGGATACGGGACTAGAGTATATAATACAGCCAGTTTCCATTGGTAGGATACAGGACTAGAGTATATAATACAGCCAGTTTCCATTGGTAGGATACAGGACTAGAGTATATAATACAGCCAGTTTCCATTGGTAGGATACAGGACTAGAGTATATAATACAGCCAGTTTCCATTGGTAGGATACGGGACTAGAGTATATAATACAGCCAGTTTCCATTGGTAGGATACAGGACTAGAGTATATAATACAGCCAGTTTCCATTGGTAGGATACGGGACTAGAGTATATAATACAGCCAGTTTCCATCGGTAGGATACAGGACTAGAGTATATAATACAGCCAGTTTCCATTGGTAGGATACGGGACTAGAGGCTACAGGATACGAGAGAGGACAGACATTCATTCCATTTATACCAGATCTGACTTCATATTCAAATTCAAAATTGTTGATCAATCCACATAACAAACGAAAGGTAGTAAAACTAAGACGTCCAATCAGATCAATCCAGCCAACATCATCTAGGAAGGGGGTCACATCTATGGGTGGGCTGAGTAGGACAGTTGCATACGGTGTCGTCAGTGTTGATTCTGAACGACTACAAGAGATCCCATAGAGGTCTTCAGAGTCCTCCTTAAGGGACACGTTTCAGACAGATACCAGACACGGCTGTTGTATGATTATTATATCACACATTCAACAGTCCTCTGGAACAGAGATAGAGGGGGGTGTACTGGCCCTTGGACATTGTCTTGAGCCATTTGCCATGCGGTCGGAGGTGACGGAGAGCTCATCAATTAGGGCGGAGCCTACGATATGCCCTAGTATGTATTAATACTACATGTCCTTCTCTCACATCCAGAGAGATGAGACGTCCACAGCAGATTGACCAACACATAGTTCTATTCCTGGAGACATCCACAGCAGATTGACCAACACATAGTTCTATTCCTGGAGACATCCACAGCAGATTGACCAACACATAGTTCTATTCCTGGAGACATCCACAGCAGATTGACCAACACATAGTTCTATTCCTGGAGACATCCACAGCAGATTGACCAACACATAGTTCTATTCCTGGAGACATCCACAGCAGTTTGACTAACACATAGTTCTATTCCTGGAGACATCCACAGC
Source organism: Oncorhynchus kisutch (assembly GCF_002021735.2). Lineage (NCBI taxonomy): Eukaryota > Metazoa > Chordata > Actinopteri > Salmoniformes > Salmonidae > Oncorhynchus > Oncorhynchus kisutch. The sequence goes on along the minus strand of NW_022261979.1, from coordinate 1,790,006 downwards.
AGATTGACTAACACATAGTTCTATTCCTGGAGACATCCACAGCAGATTGACCAACACATAGTTATATTCCTGGAGACATCCACAGCAGATTGACCAACACATAGTTCTATTCCTGGAGACATCCACAGCAGATTGACTAACACATAGTTCTATTCCTGGAGACATCCACAGCAGATTGACCAACACATAGTTCTATTCCTGGAGACATCCACAGCAGATTGACTAACACATAGTTCTATTCCTGGAGACATCCACAGCAGATTGACCAACACATAGTTCTATTCCTGGAGACATCCACAGCAGATTGACCAACACATAGTTCTATTCCTGGAGACATCCACAGCAGATTGACCAACACATAGTTCTATTCCTGGAGACATCCACAGCAGATTGACTAACACATAGCTCTATTCCTGGAGACATCCACAGCAGATTGACCAACACATAGTTCTATTTCTGGAGACATCCACAGCAGTTTGACTAACACATAGTTCTATTCCTGGAGACATCCACAGCAGATTGACTATCACATAGTTCTATTCCTGGAGACATCCACAGCAGATTGACCAACACATAGTTCTATTCCTGGAGACATCCACAGCAGATTGACCAACACATAGTTCTATTCCTGGAGACATCCACAGCAGTTTGACTAACACATAGTTCTATTCCTGGAGACATCCACAGCAGATTGACTAACACATAGTTCTATTCCTGGAGACATCCACAGCAGATTGACCAACACATAGTTCTATTCCTGGAGACATCCACAGCAGATTGACCAACACATAGTTCTATTCCTGGAGACATCCACAGCAGATTGACTAACACATAGTTCTATTCCTGGAGACATCCACAGCAGATTGACCAACACATAGTTCTATTCCTGGAGACATCCACAGCAGATTGACTAACACATAGTTCTATTCCTGGAGACATCCACAGCAGATTGACCAACACATAGTTCTATTCCTGGAGACATCCACAGCAGATTGACCAACACATAGTTCTATTCCTGGAGACATCCACAGCAGATTGACCAACACAGTTCTATTCCTGGAGACAAAATAAGCCTTGGATAAGTGGGTGATTCACACATATTGTATTCTACACAAGCAAGCATAGATAGCAAAGACAGTATAGCAATGTGAAACTAGAGTAATTTTACATGATGCCACATGTACATTACAGTACATTACAGGTGGAGAATGTCTGCACTGAAGAAGACAACGGCTTCTGGCTGAGTATGGGCATTTGGGAGCCATGATGGGCATTTGGGAGCCATGATGGGCATTTGGGAGCCATGATGGGCATTTGGGAGCCATGATGGGCATTTGGGAGCCATGATGGGCATTTGGGAGCCATTGCATTCTCCTTTGACGTGCTCCCTCAGAACATGCAGTATTTCGATTTTTGTTTTCAATTGAACCTTTATTTAACTAGGCAAGTCAGTTAAAAACAAATTCTTATTTACAGTGACAGCTTACCAGGGAACAGTGGGTTAACTGTCTTTTTCAGGGGCAGAATGACAGTATTTTACCTTGTGAGCTCAGGGATTCAATCCAGCAACCTTTTGGTTACTGGCCCAATGCTCTGACCACTAGGCTACCTGTCGCCACAGTTTGGGGTTTGCAGAGGGCAGGGGAGTTGGGACAGACCTCATTGGAGAGGGGGGACAGAGGAGGGATTGGACCAGACCTCATTGGAGAGGGGAAACAGAGGAGGGATTGGACCAGACCTTATTGGACAGGGGGGACAGAGGAGGGATTGGACCAGACCTCATTGGAGAGGGGGGACAGAGGAGGGATTGGACCAGACCTCATTGGAGAGGGGGGACCGAGGAGGAATTGGACCAGACCTTATTGGACAGGGGGGACAGAGGAGGGATTGGACCAGACCTCATTGGAGAGGGGGGACAGAGGAGGGATTGGACCAGACCTCATTGGAGAGGGGGGGGCAAAGGAGGGATTGGACCAGACATCATTGGAGAGGGGGGACAGAGGAGGGATTGGACCAGACCTCATTGGAGAGGGGGGGCAGAGGAGGGATTGGACCAGACATCATTGGAGAGGGGGGACAGAGGAGGGATTGGGAGGGCATCCAAATTAGGAAACTGGAATTGCACAACCATTATACGTTAAGTACCTGCAAAGAATGAAAAGAAAATTACATTTTGGTTTCCTTACCCTGCAAGTTTTGACAGCAATCCATGTTTCCCTGCCACTGTTTCCACGTGCAACATTTTAGCATTTGTGGTACAAATCCCACTCAAGTCATGGGACCGATATTATAATTTTTTTGTGCTGTCATACCTTGTCCATAGACTGCTTACAGAGTAAGGAAACCAATGTGTTATTTGGGTGAACAAAGAGAACAAGTGTACTCAATAAAAATAACTCCAGCACACGAACATATTGATGCTTCTTCAATAAAATGTAAATTATCTTTTTAACCAATGTTTTGGTCTCAATCGACCCTCATCAGGGTGTTAAAGAGTTGTGCCGGCCCCTCCCAGTCCCCTACTAACGACCCGTACAGGCGTCTGAACTCCCCTGGCACCCCCATGGACACCCCTACAGCCTCGCGAGGCCCCAGATGCTAAGGGAAAATGGAAGTTATGCAAAATTAGGCATGCACATAATTACCAGGGGACATGTCTTATTTATTACCCGAGGTAGCTCAGTAGCTGCCCTCTGTAAAGTGGCTCTAAGAGGGCCTCCCTCGGCTCCCTGTGACAACGCAGAGGAAAACTACTGGAAACAGTCAAACACATGAAATCCATGCTGTTTTAGGAGTGTGTGAAATGAGCGAAATGCCTGAAATGCACTGAGGCACTGAAATGCATGTTTTTGTTTTTTTCTCCCTGTTGCTGCTGTAAAGGGTTTAACTCTGGGAGGCAGATCCTCGCACCACTTGAGTGGAGGGGGAAATATTGATCCCTGCAAACAGCAGCAGTGGTTTTTCTCTCCCCTTTATTGCTGTTAACCTTGTAAAAAATACTCTCCTCTAGTTGGAAATGAGCCCTTCAAATTCAATCTACAGACTGTCAGGTTATGTTTAGATTTAAAAGCCCTGGATGCAGACATGCAGGTTATGCCATTGTTGTTACATTACTGGCTGAGGCCGGGCGCCAGTGAGAAACTTGGCTGAGATTCAACACTCAACATCCCCACCTGCTGGACACACTGGACCTCTCAGTCAGGTTCCCACAACATGATGAATCTCTGTCTCCTCTCTCTCTTTCTCTCTCCCTCGCTCTCTGTTTCTCTCCTTCTCCCCCTCTCTCTCCTCTTCCCTCTCGCTCTCCTCCGCTATCTATCTTCTCCATCTGTGTCTGTCTCTGAATCAGGGGTCTTGGGAAGTGGATTCTTAAGGCTTTGAACGATTCTGCCTCAATCTATTGTGCTGTGGCAGCGCAGCCCAGTCCTGAGATGGGCCATGCATCTTCATCACAGGGAGGAGGAGGAGAGCAAGACAGAGAGAGAGAGCGAAGGAGAGAGACAGACGTAGAGAGAGAGAAAGAGAGAGAGGAGATGGGAAGGAGTAAGAGAGAGAGAGAGAGAGTTCCTGCAGTGTCTCTGTGTGCTGCCTCTCTGCAGTTTCTGCAGCATCACTGTCAGCACTCAGATTTTTTACGCTGCATTTGGCACTTTCTCTGTAAGATAATCCACATTCTCAGGAAGAGCCATATGCATTATAGATCACTACCCAGCAAAGGGAAAGGACACACAGAAAAAAGGTATATTTCAACCAAATCTCACTTGCACATTGTCACAAGAGAATAGGTCTAACTTTATTCATGGACTCTTAAATGAGAAAGATCCACTCTATATAACGCTATACACTGAGAGTACAAAACATTAGGAACACCTTCCTAATATTGAGTTGCACCCCATCTTGCCCTCTAAACAGCCACAATTTGTCAGGGCATGGACTCTATTAGGTGTCAAAAGCGTTGCACAGGGATGCTGGCCCATGTTGACTCCAATGCTTCCCACAGTTGTGTCAAGTTAGCTGGATGTCCTTTGGGTGGTGGACCATTCTTGATACACAAGGGAAACTAGTGAGCATGAAAAAAACAGTAGCGTTGCAGTTCCTGACACACTCAAACCGGTGCGCCTGACACCTACTACCAATATTTTGTCTTGCCCATTCACCCTCTGAATGTCACACATACACAATCCATGTCTCAATTGTCTCAAGGCTTAAAAATCCTTCTTTAACCCGTCTCCTCCCCTTCATCTACACTGATTGAAGTGGATTTAACAAGTGACATCGATAAGGGATCATAGCTTTCACCTGGATTCACCTGGTCAGTCTATGTCATGGAAAGAGCAGGTGTTCTTAATGTTTTGTGCACTCAGAGTAGAACATTCTAACTTTAAATAAACGTAGCTTCTGTGTTTATGACAAAATAAACCTCTCCCCTACTTTTGGAACCAATGGAACGCACCCAGTTTTTGGGGGGTATGACTTTATTAATTCCACAGCAGCCCCCCCCCCCCCCCTTTTGTTAGGTCTCCAGACACTATCTAAGGGAGGAGAGACAGAAGAAAGGAGACACTTAAACTAATCTTGCACAAACAGCACAAGTCCTCCACGCAAAAGACAGAGGGGGAAAAAAGAGTGGAACAAATCCCTCCAGTGAATTCATTCTAGTTGCTTAATTAACAGGTATGCAATAAAGCCTTGCATTTCTTAATGAACAACAACAAGAAATAAACAGCATTCTAATCCTGGCCAGTTTCTCATTGATGTTGATGATGTAAATACATGTAATTAATGTATTGTACTGATCTTATAGGCCTAGAAGACACCTCTTTTAACCTACATTGATTATTAGTGTGTCCAATGTACCATCTCTGCAACAGTTAAGTTTAAGGTGATCATTCCAAGTAATAGTTTCCATTGTGATTTAGCTCCAGATTTAAAAGCTTAACAAGTGGAGTTCATTTATATCCATAAGTGAAAGGAGTATGAACAGAACAGCTAAATATGAACAATTATTACTGGAATTGACTGGGGAAATACTTCAAAGTAGCTTTTGAACAAGAATGACTGATCATTACAATTGTTTACATACTGTTAATTGGATAAAGAGTGCAATATAATTGCTGAAACATATTTATTCTGCTAAATCATTTCTCAATGACTTATGCTGGAAAATGGAAGGAAAATGCCTTGATTATGAGAATGCTTGCCTTACTCTTCACCCATATAAACAGAAAGAAATGGTGGGAAGAGAACTTGTGTTTATTGGTGAAAACTGAATGAATTCTCAATGGACATACACTGGTTACAGCTGCATCTTACAACAACGTTATTTTCGTTAGGGACAAACTTGAATTTGTTGTCAAAGAGCTTAGAATGGATCCAGTTTGAAAACTTTGTTCGAGTGCACTGTACATTAAAGTGTGTGTTGGGTTGCAAATATCGAAGCGCCACGGGTGGGCAAATGCTAAGGGAGGTTTATTCAGACACTGCTGGTCTGCTGGAGATGAAACATGAAAATACATTTGGTCAAAGACTGTGACCTGAGGGGTATAGTGAGAATCAAGCTAGATCTACTCAGCCTCATTTAGCTTCACATTCCAGCTCAGGCTTCCTCCGAATTATGACAGTAGATATGTCTGCTCCACCTGCCGCTAACTCCAGCAGGCTTATATCTGCGCCTGCATGTCACACGTGGCTGGTCGAACTCTTCATTCAGACATGCTGAAACAACAATCCATGGGCATGTCAGTGCCACAGTTTCATTTGTGCCGAAATCAAAATAAAACAAGTTTAGCCGTGCTGTCCTTATTGTATTATAATAACAGCCCGAGAATGTGTATCCGGACCAGTAACCAGTCAGCCAATGGGTGAGTTCGTTTTGCATTGCCCGGCGCGCTATTATTACTTATGTCGTTTGTGAACTACTGCTTTTAGGCTGACTACTATTTGCGACAATAACCTTCATAGTTATTATGCTGCCATATCGTAGTGAGGGTTGCTGGGGGAAAAACTGCCTGGATGTGTCTTGCTAGTGTTTGATATGCTTTCCTAAATATACTGTTACTATAGACACGTTATTTTACGAATATGTCATCATGTCTTTAGTGTACAACATAGCCACATGTAGCCTAACACCCCTCCTGAAAAAAGAACATGACATTGCGATTGAGACATGGAATGCATAGTTTGAACATGTCTTTAGTGTACAACGTGAAGTTTCCTCCTCCATGTCAACGAGGGGGAGCGTCAGCAGAGCAGTGGGAGCCCTGAGCAGAATAAAACTAGGCAGCAGCTACAAGAAAATAAAAAATACTGCTCATGCACAGAAATCTCTGAATCAGTAAATATGGCAAGTCGGGATCCAGACAATGCTGAACTGCAGCCACTCCAATCCGGATAATGGAGTTAGCACTGAGTTAGCCTGCCCCAGATAAGGTTAGATCTGAAAGATTAGTTCGGTGAGCCACTTTCATTGTACTTGCTTTGCTGAGTTGAACTGAGTTACTTCATCAACTCCTCAAAGTAAATTCCTAGTATAAGGCTCGGACAACAACTATGTTATAAACCCAGCATATACTGTAGGCCTACAATCAGCTTTACTATAGTGTGGATAGTTCCCCAGTCCCCAACCCATTCTGTCTGGCCAAACAGTCAGCTTTACTACAGTGTGGATAGTTCCCCAGTCCCCATCTCATTCTGTCTGGCCAAACAGTCAGCTTTACTACAGTGTGGATAGTTCCCCAGTCCCCATCTCATTCTGTCTGGCCAAACAGTCAGCTTTACTACAGTGTGGATAGTTCCCCAGGCCCCATCTCATTCTGTCTGGCCAAACAGTCAGCTTTACTACAGTGTGGATAGTTCCCCAGTCCCCATCTCATTCTGTCTGGCCAAACAGTCAGCTTTACTACAGTGTGGATAGTTCCCCAGTCCCCATCTCATTCTGTCTGGCCAAACAGTCAGCTTTACTGTGGTGTTGATGGTTCCCCAGTCCCCAACCCATTCTGTCTGGCCAAACAGTCAGCTTTACTGTGATGTTGATGGTTCCCCAGTCCCCAACCCATTCTGTCTGGCCAAACAGTCAGCTTTACTACAGTGTGGATAGTTCCCCAGTCCCCAACCCATTCTGTCTGGCCAAACAGTCAGCTTTACTACAGTGTGGATAGTTCCCCAGTCCCCACCTCATTCTGTCTGGCCAAACAGTCACCTTTACTACAGTGTGGATAGTTCCCCAGGCCCCATCTCATTCTGTCTGGCCAAACAGTCAGCTTTACTACAGTGTGGATAGTTCCCCAGTCCCCATCTCATTCTGTCTGGCCTAACAGTCAGCTTTACTATAGTGTGGATAGTTCCCCAGTCCCCACCTCATTCTGTCTGGCCAAACAGTCAGCTTTACTACAGTGTGGATAGTTCCCCAGGCCCCATCTCATTCTGTCTGGCCTAACAGTCAGCTTTACTACAGTGTGGATAGTTCCCCAGTCCCCACCTCATTCTGTCTGGCCAAACAGTCAGCTTTACTACAGTGTGGATAGTTCCCCAGTCCCCATCTCATTCTGTCTGGCCAAACAGTCAGCTTTACTACAGTGTGGATAGTTCCCCAGTCCCCATCTCATTCTGTCTGGCCTAACAGTCAGCTTTACTATAGTGTGGATGGTCCGGTCAAACAACATCATTAGAGGAGACAGCACATAAAGGAATAGAAGATATTTCCTCAGGGCAGAACATCAAATACGGTCTGCTTGAGATACAAAGACCATTGCCAGTGTGTGTGCCCTTTGAAATGTTTTGGAACTTGCCCTATTTTAGGAGGCAGAAAATTGGCTGTTGCATTCTCATTTGTCTGACCACTTTGCTGAGTGGAACCTCCTCAGACGGAATAAACTGCCCTGAAGAGAAAAATAATTTGCCCAGACAGTCACAGGTGTACTGTACCATAGCACATGACCATGATGAAACACAAGTGTTATTCGCCACACAGAATGAAAGACGCTGGCAACTAAGGCAGTCCACTAGCCAGCTATTTATAATACTAAAACAGTCAACTAGTCAGCTATAGGTCAATTCAGACAGTCAACCAGACAGCTATTGGTCAACTCAGACAGTCAACCAGACAGCCATCTATAATACTAAGACAGTCAAACAGCCAGCTATAGGTCAACTCAGATAGTCAACCAATCAGCCATCTATAATACTAAGACGGTCAAACAGCCAGCTATTGGTCAACTCAGTCAACCAGCCAGCCATCTATAATACTAAGACAGTCAAACAGCCAACTATAGGTCAACTCAGTCAACCAGCCAGCCATCTATAATACTAAGACAGTCAAACAGCCAGCTATAGGTCAACTCAGACAGTCAAACAGCCAGCTATAGGTCAACTCAGACAGTCAAACAGCCAGCTATAGGTCAACCAGACAGCCACCTATAATACTAAAACAGTCAAACAGCCAGCTATAGGTCAACTCAGACAGTCAAACAGCCATCTATAGGTCAACCAGACAGCCACCTATAATACTAAGACAGTCAAACAGCCAGCTATAGGTCAACTCAGACAGTCAAACAGCCATCTATAGGTCAACAAGATAGCCACCTATAATACTAAGACAGTCAAACAGCCAACTATAGGTCAACTCAGTCATCCAGACAGCCATCTATAATACTAAGACAGTCAAACAGCCAGCTATTGGTCAACTCAGACAGTCAACCAGACAGCTATTGGTCAACTCAGACAGTCAAACAGCCATCTATAGGTCAACCAGACAGCCACCTATAATACTAAGACAGTCAAACAGCCAGCTATTGGTCAACTCAGACAGTCAAACAGCCACCTATAGGTCAACTCAGACAGTCAAACAGCCATCTATAGGTCAACCAGACAGCCACCTATAATACTAAGACAGTCAAACAGCCAGCTATAGGTCAACTCAGACAGTCAAACAGCCATCTATAGGTCAACAAGATAGCCACCTATAATACTAAGACAGTCAAACAGCCAACTATAGGTCAACTCAGTCATCCAGACAGCCATCTATAATACTAAGACAGTCAAACAGCCATCTATAGGTCAATTTAGACAGTCAACCAAACAGCCATCTATAATACTAAGACAGTCAAACAGCCAGCTATTGGTCAACTCAGACAGTCAACCAGACAGCTATTGGTCAACTCAGACAGTCAAACAGCCATCTATAGGTCAACCAGACAGCCACCTATAATACTAAGACAGTCAAACAGCCAGCTATTGGTCAACTCAGACAGTCAAACAGCCACCTATAGGTCAACTCAGACAGTCAAACAGCCATCTATAGGTCAACAAGATAGCCACCTATAATACTAAGACAGTCAAACAGCCAACTATAGGTCAACTCAGTCATCCAGACAGCCATCTATAATACTAAGACAGTCAAACAGCCATCTATAGGTCAATTTAGACAGTCAACCAAACAGCCACCTATAATACTAAGACAGTCAAACAGCCAGCTATTGGTCAACTCAGACAGTCAAACAGCCACCTATAGGTCAACTCAGACAGTCAAACAGCCATCTATAGGTCAACCAGACAGCCACCTATAATACTAAGACAGTCAAACAGCCAGCTATAGGTCAACTCAGACAGTCAAACAGCCATCTATAGGTCAACAAGATAGCCACCTATAATACTAAGACAGTCAAACAGCCAACTATAGGTCAACTCAGTCATCCAGACAGCCATCTATAATACTAAGACAGTCAAACAGCCATCTATAGGTCAATTTAGACAGTCAACCAAACAGCCATCTATAATACTAAGACAGTCAAACAGCCAGCTATTGGTCAACTCAGACAGTCAACCAGACAGCTATTGGTCAACTCAGACAGTCAACCAGACAGCCATCTATAATACTAAGACAGTCAAACAGCCAGCTATAGGTCAACTCAGATAGTCAACCAATCAGCCATCTATAATACTAAGACGGTCAAACAGCCAGCTATTGGTCAACTCAGTCAACCAGCCAGCCATCTATAATACTAAGACAGTCAAACAGCCAACTATAGGTCAACTCAGTCAACCAGCCAGCCATCTATAATACTAAGACAGTCAAACAGCCAGCTATAGGTCAACTCAGACAGTCAAACAGCCAGCTATAGGTCAACTCAGACAGTCAAACAGCCATCTATAGGTCAACAAGACAGCCACCTATAATACTAAGACAGTCAAACAGCCAACTATAGGTCAACTCAGTCATCCAGACAGCCATCTATAATACTAAGACAGTCAAACAGCCATCTATTGGTCAACTCAGACAGTCAACCAGACAGCCACCTATAATACTAAGACAGTCAAACAGCCAACTATAATAGTGGAACAGCTAAATCAGTGCATGTATTTTCAAACTCAGTCAACAACTACTAATTAGATCAACAAAACATTTAGATTAAGCAATATTCTGATGAAGTAAGAGATCTATTGCATAAACAGATGATGTAATCAGGTGGGAGGGAGAACACCACTCATACTTTTTTCTGAAGGGTCTTTCTGAGCTGCATTGGATAAGACACAGCTCTATATGAGCTTGCTACACAAAGCAGGTTTCCCAGGTTGCCCCTCTCTCTGTCTGCCCTGCCTGCCTGTTTGAGAAGAAAGAGTGTAGCAGAGCAGAGGAGTCCTTGACTGAACTGTGGAAGTGCTGACACCATGCCACTTGTGATGCCTATATCAGTCTGCCGGGATCTCTACTGAGATAAACTAGCTTTTGGTCACTAATGATTCTGAATAAATGTGGCATCTTCTTGATTAAGGACCCTGTGTCTTTCTCCTGTGTTAGAATGAGTAATTTCCCCCCAACAACTTCATTACAACCCCAAGGACAAACTCTCACCGCACCCCATACTTCAACACTGTCCTTGCCACCTTGTAAACACAACCACAGGCACAGTTCCTAGTGCCTACACTGTTTGACAGACACACCGCCTTCGATGCACGAGAGGTGCAGCTTAAGCGCAGCAAAGCATAAAAAACAACCCACTTTCAATTGTAAAATAGTGAATGAATCTCTTTTGCCCGTTCTTGAAGAAAACGGCAGCAGGTCAAGACGACATGTGGAATTCTACTGACAGATGGGGAAAGGGAGCAACTGTTGTTCATGACACTTTGACCAGACAGAACGGAACAACACTAAATGTTGTGGTCACATCAACTGTTGTTCATGACACTCGGACCAGACAGAAGGGAACAACACTAAATGTTGTGGTCACATCAACTGTTGTTCATGACACTCGGACCAGACAGAAGGGAACAACACTAAATGTTGTGGTCACATCAACTGTTGTTCATGACACTCGGACCAGACAGAAGGGAACAACACTAAATGTTGTGGTCACATCAACTGTTGTTCATGACACTCGGACCAGACAGAAGGGAACAACACTAAATGTTGTGGTCACATCAACTGTTGTTCATGACACTCGGACCAGACAGAAGGGAGCAACACTAAATGTTGTGGTCACATCAACTGTTGTTCATGACACTCGGACCAGACAGAAGCGTGTAAATCCGTCTCTGCTGTTGAATACTGAAAGAAACTGAATAATTGATTGAAAAACCTCTTATTCTCTAAATGTTAAATGCCCCGCTATATCAAAAATAACTTCTTCATACAGGGAGGTTGAAAGGGCTGCATGCAATGGTGCTAACCTGTCTGACTCACCTGTCAATATCAATCAAATCAATGGATTGAATACATGATCATGTCAAGTGAGGAAACTGTATTTTATTCTCTGTCTGTCTTTTCCACTAACACACTTATGTAGCACGGGAGGTTGGTGGCACCTTAATTGGGGAGGACGGCCTCATGGTAATGGCTGGAGTGGAATCAGTGGAATGGTATCAAACACATCAAAAAATGGTTTCCATGTGTTTGATGCCATCCTATTCGCTCCATTCCAGCCATTATTGTGAGCCGTCCTGCCCTCAGCAGCCTCCACTGTGATGTAGGTTGGACATGCATGGGCATATCTAATACCTATTACAACATATCTGCAGTTGATGAGGCATACACAATAAGAATAACATTAGGTCTTGTAGAGTCTGCTCTGATGAGGAGACAGGTCTAGCTCTTATCCAGGGCATTTGTACCTGTTTACCTTCCTACACTAACGCGGTGGACCAGAGCTATGGAAGCCCAAACTGTCACCATGAGCAGCAGGTGCAGTAGTCTACTAATCAGATGGTTTAGCCAGGCCTACTGTGAGAGGGTACAATTGTTCCATGTAGGCTACATATTAAAAATAGGGCTAGTATATTCAAGGTAATTCATTGCTAACTCATTACTCTTGCTAGTAGAAAGGTCTGATAAAAGAAAATCGATTCAGTTGATTGACAATTACATCTGGAACTGTTGATTTAGCCCACTGCAATTAACTGTTGCCTGACAAACTCCTGAAGAGACAACTCAGCAACTCTCGGAGAACAGTAGAAGTTAATAAAAGTGCTTCTTCTTTACTGCTAAAGGTAAAGCCAACTCGTTTCGGCCCTTTGGTTAATAATCTCTACAGAAAGAAAACCATGAAGGAGGATTGTGTATCTTTCAAAATGGCCTCTTAGGTTTCAGGGACCAATCACAGTTTGAAAGCTAAACACAACTTAATGTTATCTGTAAATTGAGTTGAAACGAATGGCGTGTTTAGTTTTTCATTCCCTCTGTGATTGATCTTTGAACCCATAGTTAATTTTTAAATATATAAGCCTCCTTCATTTTACAATCCGTAACCAAACCCTCCCTTCATTCTGGTCGCGCTCCCCTGCTCAGACAATGCATGCATCAACCAATGGGTGTGTACCACGTCATCGAATGTGTCATCGACTGACAGATTGCTATAGTGCAGAAAATGCACGAGAGTTCAGGGGCCTTGCTTTAACAAAGTTAACCATTTTCACTGTAGTGTCCAAAACATCTTTCAAGCTGTCAGGCATTCCCTTGGTAGCAAGAGCCTCTCGTGGATGCTGCAGTTTACCCAAGAGCCTCTTGTGGATGCTGCAGTTTACCCAAGAGCCTCTCGGTAGATGCTGCAGTGTACCCAGGTGGCGTTGGGAGCAACTGCTTACACATGCGTTACCACTCCACTATGTCTCCCTGTCATGGCTTTTGCACCATCAGTACAGATACCAACATGAGCAGCAGCTACGGACCGTTAGTGGAATTCCAACGAGAGAATAACAGTTAATGTGATTGCATGTTAATTATTTAACTAGGCCAACTGTATTTGACATTGTGTTGTTATTTCGCTGAACACTAGATGGTTTAATGTTATTATTGGCAGTGAAATGAGGCCACTCAGGCGACAAAAAACCTCACCCAAATGTATATCCCCGTTGGAAAATATTAATGTACTGTTTGGAAATGTGAATCACATTTTTATTGGCGTACCTGATACAGATGAATAACAAAACATGCACATGACAGTATTCATACCTTTTTGTGGTAAATGTGAATGAAAAAAAGTGTTTTGATAATGGTTTTCATACACACACCGTGTCCATAATGTAGAGACCTTTATATGGGATATTCATTGAAGACGTAAGGGAGGATGGTGTCACGTTCTGACCTTAGTTCCTTTGTTTTGTCTTTTGTTTTAGTATGGTCAGGGCGTGAGTTGGGTGGGTTGTCTATGTTTTAGTATGGTCAGGGCGTGAGTTGGGTGGGTTGTCTATGTTTTAGTATGGTCAGGGCGTGAGTTGGGTGGGTTGTCTATGTTTTAGTATGGTCAGGGCGTGAGTTGGGTGGGTTGTCTATGTTTTAGTATGGTCAGGGCGTGAGTTGGGTGGGTTGTCTATGTTTTAGTATGGTCAGGGCGTGAGTTGGGTGGGTTGTCTATGTTTTAGTATGGTCAGGGCGTGAGTTGGGTGGGTTGTCTATGTTTTAGTATGGTCAGGGCGTGAGTTGGGTGGGTTGTCTATGTTTTAGTATGGTCAGGGCGTGAGTTGGGTGGGTTGTCTATGTTTTAGTATGGTCAGGGCGTGAGTTGGGTGGGTTGTCTATGTTTTAGTATGGTCAGGGCGTGAGTTGGGTGGGTTGTCTATGTTTTAGTATGGTCAGGGCGTGAGTTGGGTGGGTTGTCTATGTTTTAGTATGGTCAGGGCGTGAGTTGGGTGGGTTGTCTATGTTTTAGTATGGTCAGGGCGTGAGTTGGGTGGGTTGTCTATGTTTTAGTATGGTCAGGGCGTGAGTTGGGTGGGTTGTCTATGTTAGTTTGTCTACCATTTTCTATTTCTGTGTTTGACCTGGTATGGTTCTCAATCAAAGGCAGCTGTCAATCGTTGTCCCTGATTAAGAGTCATATTTAGGTAGCCTGTTTTCCATTGTTTTTTGTGGGTGGTTGTTTCCTGTTTAGTGTTTTTGTTTCACCTTTCAGGACTGTTTGTTTGTCGTTTTGTCTAGTGTTGCATATTTCATAAAATAATATGAACAGTTACCACGCTGCACCTTGGTCCTGCTCTCCTTCCCCAGACAACAACCGTTACAGATGGTAAATGTGACCTGCATAACATACCAATACCAATTGACATACCTTTGTATGCCTCCTTGTCTGTATACCTGCAGACACAAACCTGAGCAGTTCAGTCATCTGCACCATAAACAGCTAGCCTTCAACATATTCTTATAGCATACATATTCTTACCTCTGTGTTGATATCCATTGAATTGTGTCCATTTTCTGTTTTTGAAAGATTTGCACAAATATGAAAAGATAGATGGTATCATCATAAAACAATATCAATTTAGATCATACAATGAACAAACTTACCTTAAATATTTAAATTTTTCAGTTAAGTGTCTGCACCTGCTGTCCTTTCAAATTCAAATGTTTCAGTTGGTCAGTTAGGTTCCTGCAAGAACCCCCACCAACTAAGGAGGTTCCTCGATGAACCCCACCTCTTATGGGGTTCTTGGAAGAACCTTTTGGGGGCCATTTTCAGTGTCAAGAACACCAAGGTTCTTCAAAGAACTTTGAGGATCTTAGAAGAACCCTTGTTGAACCCCTAATGTTTAGAGTGTAGACTATACTGACCTGTATAGCAAAAGTAAGCACACGGAAAACTGAAAAGCCTATAGCACATAAGGGAAGTATGAAAGCACCTTGATATAGGGCAGGCGCATGCAAGCAGATGAGGACATTTGGCTATATGGAAGACATTATATAGTAAAAAAAAGCAGATGAGGACATTTGGCTATATGGAAGACATTATATAGTAAAAAAAGCAGATGAGGACATTTGGCTATATGGAAGACATTATACAGTAAAAAAAGCAGATGAGGACATTTGGCTATATGGAAGACATTATACAGTAAAAAAAGCAGATGAGGACATTTGGCTATATGGAAGACATTATATAGTAAAAAAAGCAGATGAGGACATTTGGCTATATGGAAGACATATAGTAAAACCTACAAAAGTGTGAACGTTAACCAGGAAAGAAAACATACTAGCCTCCCCTGTGCCGAATAAAAACTCTCCCCAAAGCAACACAAAAAGTTTAACAACCCTCTCCTATTTTGGACCACCCCTCTCTCCATTAAATTGCGATCTGTTCCTAACTTAACATAGCCCTCACCTTCATAACTGGCAGCAGTCCAACCAGTGTCGTCAGACTTGCCACTCCTCCACGGTTCTGTTCCACCACGCCACATTCTTACGTATACAGTCAATACGGAACTGTTGTCTGCTGCCCACTACAACTACAGTATTCATACAGTTATTGACATATCGCGTTTTGCAATCCCAACTTCCTCTTGCTCTCTATGACAGTGTGATGTTTGGCAATAGTGGGCATGTGTTATAGGTGCCTGCAAAGTAGGCTAGACGTCAAATGAATCTAGAGCTCTGAAGATCGGCGATATCATGGAAGAAACAGGGGCCCTTATCCGCAAAAGAAGAGCCACTATATCCACTGGAAAATGTGTTCCTTTGAAACAAGTGAATGGGCGGTCAGAAGTTGATGAAAGTGTTAACGGCCGCAGTGACAGCGGCAACATTGTAACTAAGCGAAACGTGTCCGATTTGCCTTCTACCACGTCAAAAGAAAGGAAGAAACGAATAAATGTTCCTAGTGATAGACAGAGGTGAGGCATTAACTAACAAAACCCAGACGTGTCCTTATAGTGGGGTGAATTTATGCCAGGAAAAACAGATCACGACTTTTATTACTTCAGCCACTTGTGCAATCTTCCCTTATGAACAGTTATTTATAATGGCGTATAAAGAATAATGTAATTTAAACCATTTCGCAATGTCTATATGTCACCCATGCTGGTCCAATAGGCTATATGTCAAATTGGGGATAAAAAGGGGTACATTTAAAACGTTTTATTTTTTAAGGGAAGTCGGTGGTGTGGACGTAATTTGGGAAGGGTATTTCAGATCAGTTAACTATAGCTGTAGTACAGTACAGTAAATGAATGTGCACGTATTCAAACTATCCCACGTCTCTTCATGCCTCAGTTGCCACAGGTTGCAGGAGTCCCTGTTGAGCTCTGCCAGTGGTTATAGAAACTACAGAGGAGTCCTCAACTGGTGTGTTGTCATGCTGGTAAGTTTTCTTCTGCAACGTCATACTGAGTCTCAGTTAATTCTCCAGTCTGCTCAACAACACTCAGGTCAGTGTAAACACCACAATCACTGGCCAGGTTTCCCTCTTAGGCTACATCTTAATACCTAATCATTTTTTTGGGGGGGACCATGTTGTTCCATGTAGTGAATATGTTATACAGTGCGTTTGTATGGGGTAATAGAAGTAAGGCAAAATTAAAATTATTCATCTAATAATTTTGTAAAAAATAACATTTTTGATACTTCAAGGGGTCTTAAAATTGATCCATGGTATGACCTTAAAACAATTCCATATAGCTTAGTAGACCCCCGGTTTAGACAGGACTTAGACTTTTTAGTGCCAAAAATAAGGGGTTATACATATAAAAAATAAAGAATATAGTTTACAGTATACAGAAGACCAAGGTGCAGCGTGGTACGTGTTCATATTATTGATTCTGACTGAACACTGAATACAATATAACTAAAAGAATAGCCGAAACAGTTCTGACAGGTGCAACAAACACTAAACAGAAAATAACCACCCACAACTAACAGTGGGAAAACAGGCTACCTAAGTATGGTTCTCAATCAGAGACAACGAAAGACAGATGTCCCTGATTGAGAACCATACCCGACCAAAACATAGAAATACAAAACCTAGACATACAAACATAGAATGCCCACCCACATCACACCCTGACCAAACAAAATATAGAAACAGACAAAGCAATCTACGGTCAGGGCGTGACACAGTAAGGCAAAATAACATTTTAAATCAAATCTTTTTTATTATTTTATTTTTATACCTCAATGGGTCTTAAAATTCTAAATCAAATAAAAAAAATGATCCTTGGTATGACCTTCTTAAAAATAATTCTATATAGCTTAGTAGAACACTACCCCTCATCTTAAACAGTGCTTAGACCAGGGTGTCTGTAGTGACTGTAGCCTTTAAAACATAGGGGCTCTCGAGTGGCGCAGTGGTCGAAAGGCTAGAGGCGTCACTACAGACACCCTGGTTCGAATCCAGGCTGTATCAGAACCGGCCGTGATTGGGAGTCCCAAAGGGCAGGCGCACAATTGGCCCCGCGTTGTCCGTGTTTGGCCGGTGTATCGCAACCGGCCGTGATTGGGAGTCCCATAGGGTAGGCGCACTTTTGGCCCAGCGCCGTCCGGGATTGGCCGGTGTAGGCCGTCATTGTAAATAAGAATTAGTTCTTAACTGGCTTACCTCCGACAAGAGGAGTCGATCAGAGAGCATCACTGTGCGGTGGTGGGTGTGTGCCCCCAGGTCTCACCAGAAGGCATATTCATCCCACGCTGGGCCTGAAACCACAGTGTTTAAAGACACCAGACAATCATTCAGAACACCTGGAGGATTATATATCTAGCCCGAGGCTACTCTGTGTTCCTGTTCTTTTATTTAAGCAAGATTACAGTGAAAGTCAGACAAAATCATAAATCATATTCTTTTGTCTTTAAATGATTTTGCTGCTGAAGGAGGTGATGTGGATTGAAGTGAGGCCAAGGTCATCCTGCTTTCATGTAATAATTTGATATTCTGTAAGATTCCTTTAGGCTTAAATTACTAGACGCAGGATAGTAGAGGTACATTGCACTTGTGCCGCGGCACTTACTGGACTAGACTATTCTGTCCAATCCTAAAGTGGGACACGTAACGCTTAGCTATATAGTTAGCTAATCACTTTGTTAATAACCTTGTGTTTTGCTAATTCAGTTTGGCTTTGAAGTCAGTGTGTGAGAGGATGGGAAACAGCAGGACATTCCCATTCCTCTAGCTCGCAGTGAGTCTCAATACAACCACATAAACCATTGTTTTACTCTTTAGAGAGAGATGTTGGAGTTCAAGGATGGTTTGATGATGCTAAGGGAAACATGGTGGTACCATTCCCATAGAAAAACACACTGACATTCAGATGTGTAACTATTGTGGGGAAATATGGTATTGAGATTCTATCTAAAGTAATCATTCTGCAACAGCTAGTTTGTTGATCTGAATTCACGTCCAATCTAGAGCAACGCCAGCTTAGTCCCCTTCATCAAAGCCGTGGAGAATAAATTCACATTTCTAAAACTGTTGATAATCCACTCTCTGAAACAAGATCATTTTGTCATCACAGTACTTTGTTCATTCTTTGAACTTCTTCTCAAATTCCCATTGAACGTGGAGAAGTCTTTGTATTCCATAATAAGATATTACAATCCAAAATGGAAAATGTTCAACGAGGGAGGGAGAGAATCACAAGACAGACCTAAAAATCAAGAGAGTGATTATCTTGACTTGCAAACACGTAATCTTTTAGCTGTCAAGATGAGTTCCAGAAATAGTACTGTATTTGGTGTTTATGAGGATCTCCATTAGCTAGAGCCAAAGCTGCAGCTACCCTTCCTGTGGATCTCCATTAGCTAGAGCCAAAGCTGCAGCTACCCTTCCTGTGGATCTCCATTAGCTAGAGCCAAAGCTGCAGCTACTCTTCCTGTGGTCCACATCAAACATGACATTAATAGACCATTACAGCTGAAAGACAGAACTACATAAAATGACAATACATTACATTAATAGACATTTTTTTAAACATTTTTTAAAATAATAGACAGGTACAGAACTACATACATTTTTTTTTAAACTCTGTTTATTAAGTTTTACACACACACACACACACACACACACACACACACACACACACACACACACACACACACACACACACACACACACACACACACACACACAGACACACACACACACACACACACACACACACACACACACAGACACACACACACACACACACACACACACACACACAGACAAGACACACACACACACACACACACACACACACACACACACACACACACACACACACACACACACACAGACAAGACACACACACACACACACACACACACACACACACACACAGACAAGACACACACACACACACACACACACACACACACACACACACACACACACACACACACACACACACACACAGACAAGACACACACACACACACACACACACACACACACACAGACAAGACACACACACACACACACACACACACACACACACACACACACACACACACACACAGACAAGACACACACACACACACACACACACACACACACACACACACACACACACACACACACACACACACACACAGACACACACACACAGACAAGACACACACACACAGACAAGACAACACAAAGCAATATAAATAATATACTCAACTAGAAAAAAAAAACAAATAAATAAATAAATTGAAAAAAGCTTTAAAGATACCATACTGTAGACAGAACTACATACATTTCAAATAAGTATACACACTTTAATATTAGTATGCCTTAGCAATCATTGCAACATGTACTCATAATAACGGCTACACTGCAGTCATCCATTTTGTTACAGTTGCTTACTGTTACAACTGCAGGTCCTGATCCTAATCTCTCAAAACCAGTTGTTCTGTAAACACTAGCGAGAATCTCACAACATTAGGAACCACCCTTGTCCTTGGTTCTTCCGTTTGACGTCAGTACTGTTCCTAATAATGTGATTCATAGGCAAGTGCAACGAAATCGACAATGAAAATGCAATAATTCCTCCAGCACCAACCACAGTTTTCACCCTAGCAACTGTGTCATTCAGCTCATAGCAACGAGCTACTGATGGAGTTTCCATCCCCACTAAGGCTTCAATTTAATCCTTCACCTCAGCAACCGAGTTGGAGTTTTCTCCAGCTGAAGTTTCAATTGAATCCTTGGTTTTAGCTACCTATGTGGACGTTTTAGCTACCTATGTGGACGTTTTAGCTACCTATGTGGACGTTTTAGCTACCTATGTGGACGTTTTAGCTACCTATGTGGACGTTTTAGCTATCTATGTGGACGTTTTAGCTACCTATGTGGACGTTTTAGCTACCTATGTGGACGTTTTAGATGCCCATCACTGCACAACGTGCAGTAAATTTAACAGCCATCTCTGACGTCCTTCGCCCTGTCTAGTGCATAGAAATGAACTAAACCAAACTGCCCGTAAAGGGTTTACTGAGGTATAGTGTAAAATGTTAGTCTACTGCCCTTAAAGGGTTTACTGAGGTATAGTGTAACGTGTTACAGTCTACTGCCCTTAAAGGGTTTACTGAGGTATAGTGTAAAATGTTAGTCTACTGCCCCTAAAGGGTTTACTGAGGTATATTGCGGGGTCTTTGGTCCCCTTGATATGGAGTTTCCTCCGGTTCACTAATGGAGTTTCCTCCAGTTCTCTTATGGAGTTTCCTCCGGTACTCGTATGGAGTTTCCTCCGGTTCTCTTATGGAGTTTCCTCCGGTTCTCTTATGGAGTTTCCTCCGGTACTCTTATGGAGTTTCCTCCAGTTCTCTTATGGAGTTTCCTCCGGTACTCTTATGGAGTTTCCTCCGGTTCTCTTATGGAGTTTCCTCCGGTTCTCTTATGGAGTTTCCTCCGGTTCTCTAATGGAGTTTCCTCCGGTTCTCTAATGGAGTTTCCTCCGGTTCTCTAATGGAATTTCCTCCGATTCTCTTATGAAGTTCCCTCCGGTTCTCTTATGGAGTTCCCTCCGGTTCTCTTATGGAATTTCCTCCCGTTATCTTACGGAGTTCCCTCCGGTTCTCTTATGGAGTTCCCTCCGGTTCTCTTATGGAGTTTCCTCCGGTTCTCTAATGGAGTTTCCTCCGGTTCTCTAATGGAGTTTCCTCCAGTTCTCTAATGGAGTTTTCTCCGGTTCTCTAATGGAGTTTCCTCCGGTTTTCTTATGGAGTTTCCTCCGGTTTTCTTATGGAGTTAGATGCATCTACAATGGAAAATAAATACTGCACCTTAGCACACATGCACTCACTCACACCTACATAGATATACATGTAAACTCATCCACACACACCCTCATACATTCATGCTACACACACATCACAACTGCTGCTACCATACTCTTTGTTACATCTGCCCTTGTCTACTTCTCATCCTGTGTCTCCCAAACCTGCCGCCACTCCCCCAGTGCTCTCTCCCTCTCTCTCTGTGTGTGGGTGTATCTGATTGTGGGAGTGGCAGCAGATGTGCTGGAGTCAGAGCAGATCACCACCAGCTGCAACATGTTCCATAATCAGAACTCTACAAATACTCAGCCCTGCCACTTCCACGCTGCCAGATCGTAGCCTCTGCTCAGTCAGTCTGCATTTGAAGCCGTTTGTTCCTGCATAGATCTTGTTATCCTGTGTTGCCTGTTTTTCCCCAGTCGGACGCTGCTTTTCTCTCCGCTCTCCCCGCTTTTCAATAAATACCTTGGTTACCTTATTCCTGTCTCCTCGTCTGAGTCTGCACTTGGGTTCACCTGCTCCACCCCGCGTAACACTCTCATTATGATTGCTAAATACCTCATCATTTAAACACTTTTCCCCCACACTCTCCCCCAATCCCCCCTTCCCCAAAACATGTGTAAATATTGAACTATAAATTGTGCCTTCCTGTATTATTATGCTTAACATTTTACTCTACTGAGACATTTACTTTGTTTGTATTCTTAATTGTTATTATTTCTTATTGTTGCATTGTCAAAAAGGAACCTGCAAGTAAGCATTTCATTTGACGATGTATACCATGTGTATCACGTATATACGACTAATAAAACTTGAAACTACAGTGGAGAAGAGACACTGTAATTTAATCATATGATGAATGTATGCTTCTACCAAGTGAAACAAACTGTATTTTCAAGGATGCAATGAATTTACAAGCCCTCTTTTGTTGTAGGTCTTAAGCAATGCCCGTCTGTTCTTGGAAAACCTTTTAAAGTAAGTACAGAATGTTATGAGGAGCTTGCTATAAGAGAAGAGGGGGGAAAGGAGAGTGTAGTCTTATGGCTGTCATTTGACTGTTCGAAGTAAAGGCCCCGTTCTGTCCTGTATGCTACTGCAAGCGTGATGCCTCCTGACTGTCCACAGATGCCCAGCACAGTAACAGCCTATAGGGAGCTTCCAGGCATTGCTTACTAAAGGCATACTGTGGTCAAGACGTGCAAGGAGGGTACATTGTCATGTATTACTGTAAAGTAAGATAGGAGGTTCTGTGCCTGATTCACTCAAACATGCTGCATCACTTACACTCGCAGCATTCTGATAACTGAAAGGCTGAAATATTTCAAGTTCAGTTTTAATGTCACATGCACAAGTACAGTGCAATGTATTTCTTGCAAGCTCTAATCCCAACAATGCAATAATAAATAACAATGTAATACTAAATATAACAAGGTAGAACAAAAACACAGGAGATATAAAATCCGACTGTGGTTTGATTCAGCTGAGCTGTGAGTGTCTAACCACAGTGTTCTGTTTTTCTAGGTATGGCATTCTAGTGGACCCAATACAAGTGGTTTCTCTATTCATAAAGGACCCCTACAACATGCCTGCAGCGTGCCTTGTTATCGGTACGTGGACTTTACTCTGCTCTAGTATGTCATTTAGGGCCCTTCTGGATATTACCCCTCATTCCCCGTACGCCCTAGATCACTCTCCCAACACACTGTCACTATCATTCCCCAGACCCTACGCACTAGATCACTCTCCCAACACACTATCATTCCCCAGACCCTACGCACTTGATCACTCCCCCTTACACACTATCACTCCCCCTACACACTAGATCTGTAGGCAGGTCATTACAGGCTGTCCTGTTGCAGCCGTCTCCTGATGACCATCCCCCTGGCCTATTTTATGGGCCGGCCATGTACATAGAAACCCCATTTCAGTTGGTCACAATGCTTACATATCCGAGATCTACGCTGACATTTCTTGAGAGGTATTTTCAAACATCATTTACTCTATTGTTACTATAACACTGTGAATCAGGTGGAATGGCTAACTCTTGAGTACAACCTGAATCGTCTTGGAAATGCTATTTCTGCCTTTCTGTCAATGTTTATCGTGTCTATGAACACGCATCTTTAAAAAAAAAAAAATAGCATTTTTGTTATATAGCTGACTATATATGGACTATGGAACAAGGGACTCCCTGTACAGTACTGAGAGAAGGACTATGGGACAAGGGACTCCCTATACAGTACAGTACAGAGAGTAGGACTATGGGACAAGGGACTCCCTATACAGTACAGTACTGAGAGAAGGACTATGGGACAAGGGACTCCCTATACAGTACTGAGAGAAGGACTATGGGACAAGGGACTCCTTATACAGTACAGTACTGAGAGAAGGACTATGGGACAAGGGACTCCCTATACAGTACAGAGAGAAGGACTATGGGACAAGGTACTCCCTATACAGTACAGTACAGAGAGTAGGACTATGGGACAAGGGACTCCCTATACAGTACAGTACTGAGAGAAGGACTATGGGACAAGGGACTCCCTATACAGTACAGAGAGAAGGACTATGGGACAAGGGACTCCCTATACAGTACCGTACAGAGAGTAGGACTATGGGACAAGGGACTCCCTATACAGTACAGTACTGAGAGAAGGACTATGGGACAAGGGACTCCTTATACAGTACAGTACTGAGAGAAGGACTATGGGACAAGGGACTCCCTATACAGTACAGTACTGAGAGAAGGACTATGGGACAAGGGACTCCCTATACAGTACTGAGAGAAGGACTATGGGACAAGGGACTCCTTATACAGTACAGTACTGAGAGAAGGACTATGGGACAAGGGACTCCCTATACAGTACAGAGAGAAGGACTATGGGACAAGGTACTCCCTATACAGTACAGTACAGAGAGTAGGACTATGGGACAAGGGACTCCCTATACAGTACAGTACAGAGAGAAGGACTATGGGACAAGGGACTCCCTATACAGTACAGAGAGTAGGACTATGGGACAAGGGACTCCTTATACAGTACAGTACTGAGAGAAGGACTATGGGACAAGGGACTCCTTATACAGTACAGTACTGAGAGAAGGACTATGGGACAAGGGACTCCCTATACAGTACAGAGAGAAGGACTATGGGACAAGGTACTCCCTATACAGTACAGAGAGAAGGACTATGGGACAAGGGACTCCTTATACAGTACAGTACTGAGAGAAGGACTATGGGACAAGGGACTCCCAATACAGTACAGAGAGAAGGACTATGGGACAAGGTACTCCCTATACAGTACTGAGAGAAGGACTATGGGACAAGGGACTCCTTATACAGTACAGTACTGAGAGAAGGACTATGGGACAAGGGACTCCCTATACAGTACTGAGAGAAGGACTATGGGACAAGGGACTCCCAATACAGTACAGAGAGAAGGACTATGGGACAAGGGACCCCCTATACAGTACTGAGAGAAGGACTAGGGGACAAGGGACTCCCTATACAGTACAGTACTGAGAGAAGGACTATGGGACAAGGGACTCCCTATACAGTACAGTACTGAGAGAAGGACTATGGGACAAGGGACTCCCTATACAGTACAGAGAGAAGGACTATGGGACAAGGGACTCCCAATACAGTACAGAGAGAAGGACTATGGGACAAGGGACCCCCTATACAGTACTGAGAGAAGGACTATGGGACAAGGGACTCCCTATACAGTACAGTACTGAGAGAAGGACTATGGGACAAGGGACTCCCTATACAGTACTGAGAGAAGGACTATGGGACAAGGGACTCCCTATACAGTACTGAGAGAAGGACTATGGGACAAGGGACTCCCTATACAGTACAGTACAGAGAGTAGGACTATGGGACAAGGGACTCCCTATACAGTACTGAGAGAAGGACTATGGGACAAGGTACTCCCTATACAGTACAGTACTGAGAGAAGGACTATGGGACAAGGTACTCCCTATACAGTACAGTACTGAGAGAAGGACTATGGGACAAGGGACTCCTTATACAGTACAGTACTGAGAGAAGGACTATGGGACAAGGGACTCCCTATACAGTACAGTACTGAGAGAAGGACTATGGGACAAGGGACTCCCTATACAGTACTGAGAGAAGGACTATGGGACAAGGGACTCCTTATACAGTACAGTACTGAGAGAAGGACTATGGGACAAGGGACTCCCTATACAGTACAGAGAGAAGGACTATGGGACAAGGTACTCCCTATACAGTACAGTACAGAGAGTAGGACTATGGGACAAGGGACTCCCTATACAGTACAGTACTGAGAGAAGGACTATGGGACAAGGGACTCCCTATACAGTACAGAGAGAAGGACTATGGGACAAGGTACTCCCTATACAGTACAGTACTGAGAGAAGGACTATGGGACAAGGGACTCCTTATACAGTACAGTACTGAGAGAAGGACTATGGGACAAGGGACTCCCTATACAGTACAGTACTGAGAGAAGGACTATGGGACAAGGGACTCCCTATACAGTACTGAGAGAAGGACTATGGGACAAGGGACTCCTTATACAGTACAGTACTGAGAGAAGGACTATGGGACAAGGGACTCCCTATACAGTACAGAGAGAAGGACTATGGGACAAGGTACTCCCTATACAGTACAGAGAGAAGGACTATGGGACAAGGGACTCCTTATACAGTACAGTACTGAGAGAAGGACTATGGGACAAGGGACTCCCAATACAGTACAGAGAGAAGGACTATGGGACAAGGTACTCCCTATACAGTACTGAGAGAAGGACTATGGGACAAGGGACTCCTTATACAGTACAGTACTGAGAGAAGGACTATGGGACAAGGGACTCCCTATACAGTACTGAGAGAAGGACTATGGGACAAGGGACTCCCAATACAGTACAGAGAGAAGGACTATGGGACAAGGGACCCCCTATACAGTACTGAGAGAAGGACTAGGGGACAAGGGACTCCCTATACAGTACAGTACTGAGAGAAGGACTATGGGACAAGGGACTCCCTATACAGTACAGTACTGAGAGAAGGACTATGGGACAAGGGACTCCCTATACAGTACAGAGAGAAGGACTATGGGACAAGGGACTCCCAATACAGTACAGAGAGAAGGACTATGGGACAAGGGACCCCCTATACAGTACTGAGAGAAGGACTATGGGACAAGGGACTCCCTATACAGTACAGTACTGAGAGAAGGACTATGGGACAAGGGACTCCCTATACAGTACTGAGAGAAGGACTATGGGACAAGGGACTCCCTATACAGTACTGAGAGAAGGACTATGGGACAAGGGACTCCCTATACAGTACAGTACAGAGAGTAGGACTATGGGACAAGGGACTCCCTATACAGTACTGAGAGAAGGACTATGGGACAAGGGACTCCCTATACAGTACAGTACTGAGAGAAGGACTATGGGACAAGGGACTCCCTATACAGTACAGTACAGAGAGAAGGACTATGGGACAAGGGACTCCCTATACAGTACAGTACAGAGAGAAGGACTATGGGACAAGGGACTCCCTATACAGTACAGTACAGAGAGAAGGACTATGGGACAAGGGACTCCCTATACAGTACAGTACAGAGAGAAGGACTATGGGACAAGGGACTCCCTATACAGTACTGATAGAAGGACTATGGGACAAGGGACTCCCAATACAGTACAGAGAGTAGGACTATGGGACAAGGGACTCCCTATACAGTACAGTACAGAGAGAAGGACTATGGGACAAGGGACTCCCAATACAGTACAGAGAGAAGGACTAGGGGACAAGGGACTCCCTATACAGTACTGATAGAAGGACTAGGGGACAAGGGACTCCCTATACAGTACAGTACAGAGAGAAGGACTATGGGACAAGGGACTCCCAATACAGTACAGAGAGAAGGACTAGGGGACAAGGGACTCCCTATACAGTACAGAGAGAGGGACTAGGGGACAAGGGACTCCCTATACAGTACTGACAGAAGGACTAGGGGACAAGGGACTCCCTATACAGTACAGAGAGAAGGACTAGGGGACAAGGGACTCCCTATACAGTACTGAGAGAAGGACTAGGGGACAAGGTACTCCCTATACAGTACAGTACTGAGAGAAGGACTATGGGACAAGGGACTCCCTATACAGTACAGAGAGAAGGACTATGGGACAAGGGACTCCCTATACAGTACTGAGAGAAGGACTAGGGGACAAGGGACTCCCTATACAGTACTGAGAGAAGGACTATGGGACAAGGGACTCCCTATACAGTACTGAGAGAAGGACTATGGCACAAGGGACTCCCTATACAGTACAGTACTGAGAGGAGACTATGGGACAAGGTACTCCCTATACAGTACTGTACAGTACTGGGGCATAGCAGACAAGGACGCCCTCAGAAGGCACTGGTTTTATATGCATTGCAGCATATTTATTTTATTAACACTTGTAGTCATTGAGGCGTGATCCAGTGTCTGTTTTATTGGCTGTAGTATCAGTTAAGCTCAAGCACTTTTTCTGATTGTGAGCCAGGCACAGATAGTGCCAAGGCGTTAGAGACAGACACCTACTGTATTTGATTCTGTTTTATTGAAGGTTGGTTTCCACAGAAGTTGCCAAGGCATTAGAGACAGACACCTACTGTATTTGATTCTGTTTTATTGAAGGTTGGTTTCCACAGAAGTTGCCAAGGCGTTAGAGACAGACACCTACTGTATTTGATTCTGTTTTATTGAAGGTTGGTTTCCACAGAAGTTGCCAAGGCGTTAGAGACAGACACCTACTGTATTTGATTCTGTTTTATTGAAGGTTGGTTTCCATAAAGTCCACCTCAACCTATTCCATCAGGCCTTTGACATTTTGAATACTGTAGGCCTTTAGAATTGATTCTATGATCTCCTTCAAAACACAGCAGAAAAACATGATTCCAAAGACCAGGTCACATGATATGGTATGGAGCGAGAGGCAGCCCTGCAGCTAGTTAGATAATCCCACGATTCAAAATAGTTGAGCCTTTCATTTCTTTATGTGTGTTCATACATACGCATGTGTGTTTGTGTCCGTTCTCATGCGTGTGTGTGTGTTTGTGTTTGCTTAAGTGTGTGTTTCCTCTCCACAGCAGAGCTCCCCTGCCAGTCCTGCAGTAGGACAGTAACAGTGCAGTAGTAGCAGGTGGTCTATGCAACACATATGCTGTGTTTGTGCTGCCTCATTTGTCCCAGAAGCTGATGCTGTGACAGCAGGTTTATCTTAACAGGGCAGTGGTGGAACAACATAAGGTCTTATTTTATCATCATGTATATGTTAACTCGCCATGCTTGTCGTGTGTTTGTTTGCTAACATTTCTTTGATAACCGACATCATTTGTCTCGTCTTTCCTTCCAGTGTCCAACGTGTTTATTGTGGCAGCTTTGTACACAGAACGAAGGCTATCAGTGGTGAGTTTCATTCTGATGTACTTACCAGTGTTGCTATTAGTGTTAGAACAAAAGTTTGGCCTGCGCTGCAGACGGCTATATCAGTCCGCTGATACAGGACTATTAAAGGCCCAGTGCACTACTTTTGTGATTTGTATTTAATGATTTAAAATCTATAAATATATTGTGATTTGTCATGGGGTGCTGTAGCCCCCCCACACCTCTGCTTCCCGCGGCTATGCCTTAACGTGCAGGTCTTCTGTCCCTCCAGGGCTGCTTCAGTGAACGTGTTGGGCTGCTGGTTCATTCCATTAACCTGTCAGTCACACTGTGCTTCCCGGTGACTATCGTACTAATGGTGAAGTCCATTACTCCAGGTACTGCTGTATGTGTTCTCGTCAGCCTACAGATGTAGGATCTTAATTTGATCGCCCTGTTGCAGGAGAACTTTCCGTTTTGCATCACCATGATGATTTGGCCGGTGACACGTTGCTTCTTGAAAGTCCAATATCTTGAAAACTTGACTGATGATGTGCAAAACATTTTGGGACTGTATCAACTGTGGATGAATGAAAAAAATAACAAAGAAGAGTTTCTGAGTGAAGTTTTTCTTTAATTATAATGCACATAATCATTTACATTTCTTGTTGCTGCAGTATGTTTTTCCCTGCAGTAGCAAACTGGCTCAAATTAAGATCCTACACCTGTATAGCAAATCCTGCTTTTCAGAAAAAAACTAAACTGTATCTGAATCTAGTGTGTCTCTGTGTCTTCACTATTAGTTTAGTTAGTGTGTCTCTGTGTCTTCACTATTAGTTTAGTTAGTGTGTCTCTGTGTCTTCACTATTAGTTTAGTTAGTGTGTCTCTGTGTGTCTTCACTATTAGTTTAGTTTGTGTGTCTCTGTGTGTTTTCACTATTAGTTTAGTTAGTGTGTCTCTGTGTCTTCACTATTAGTTTAGTTAGTGTGTCTCTGTGTCTTCACTATTAGTTTAGTTAGTGTGTCTCTGTGTGTCTTCACTATTGGTTTAGTTAGTGTGTCTCTGTGTGTTTTCACTATTAGTTTAGTTAGTGTGTCTCTGTGTGTCTTCACTATTAGTTTAGTTAGTGTGTCTCTGTGTGTCTTCACTATTAGTTTAGTTAGTGTGTCTCTGTGTGTCTTCACTATTAGTTTAGTTATTGTGTCTCTGTGTGTCTTCACTATTAGTTTAGTTATTGTGTCTGTGTGTTTTATCCAGTTGGTCATTAATGTGTAGTTCATGTAGTATTATATTATCCAGTTGGTCATTAATGTGTAGTTAATGTAGTATTATATTATCCAGTTGGTCATTAATGTGTAGTTCATGTAGTATTATATTATCCAGTTGGTCATTAATGTGTTGTTAATGTAGCATTATATTATCCAGTTGGTCATTAATGTGTAGTTAATGTAGTATTATATTATCTAGTTGGTCATTAATGTGTAGTTAATGTAGTATTATATTATCTAGTTGGTCATTAATGTGTTGTTAATGTAGTATTATATTATCTAGTTGGTCATTAATGTGTAGTTAATGTAGTATTATATTATCCAGTTGGTCATTAATGTGTTGTTAATGTAGTATTATATTATCTAGTTGGTCATTAATGTGTTGTTAATGTAGCATTATATTATCCAAGTATGTGATTTTATCTGAATGGAATCAGTTGGGCAGTGTTTGATCAGTCCCAGTTGGCTCACAGGGAGAGGAAGTAAGGTGTGAGGTGGATATGAGGCCAAAAGAGGAGTGGCTGAGAGACAGGTCAATGTCAGGTCAGCTCTGCCTGTCTTCATCAAGCTGGTTGCTAGCCAGCATGGCATCTGGTGACATACAACAGCTAACTGAGCCTCTCATGGCTACACATGTCTCAGAACTTAGGAAACTGACCACAACTACAAGATGATATTAACTGTCTGTGATGTTGTTCTATACCCACAGTTTCATATTTACACATGTAGGATCTTAATTTGTTCACCCTTTTGCAGGAGAATTTTCCTGCAATAAAGGAAATGTATAACTTGTGTATTTCTGAAGTCTGTCATTTCCACTTTGGCATTTCAGACTTGATTATCCCTTATGAAAAATGGATCAACCCCTACACAAATGTCCACATAATAATAATCATTTCCTTTTGCTGCAGGATTATTTTCCTACTGTAGCAAACTGGCTCAAATTAAGATCCTACATCTGTACACGCATAAAGACAAAGGTGAAGCTACAGTCATTTGTTTTTAGTAATCATTCCTCTTAGAGGAGAATTGGAAGGTCTTGTGTCTTTAAGATCTTCATTTTACCTCTCACAAATCAGATCATCTTTCCCTGGACGTTGACTGCGTAGCTACAGTATTCTTCCTTACCTGAAAGTCTTTCTCTCTCCTCATCTGCCGTCGCCACGGGAACGGACAAAGATGTACCATCTGTCTCGTGTACCTCATGCAGAGCTACTGTTTATACATCAAGGTCAGGGGAGAGGGCCACGGATGCTCCTCTTGGCGAGGGAGACCGTCTCTGTCTTTCTCTCTCTGTGCCCATGCCATCTACTAGGTAACCAGCACGGCCCATTTCCATGCAGCATATGGCCGCTGTTGATAAAGCAGTACTAGTCTGTTAGAATGACCTGGGGGCCTTGCCAGGTTTCCCTGGACCTCGGGCGGTAGCGCTGGTAGTTGGTTGAAAGTGAGTGGACTTTGTGTTCCCAGTCGTTCATCTTGTGTGATAGACAAGGAGAGGATGGTGAGTGTTGTAACTGTTGACATATATGGATAGCCCTAGAGAAGGACAGTAAGAACCAGGTGGGCAGCATTCCTCAGCTTCTTGTTAGGGCCTGTTTGTTAACTACACATCAAAGACAATGTCTTCGCTAACTGGGAATCAGAGGGTTTCATTATTTTCTGTTCTACAGTGTGATATGCATGTTGAATACCTCAAATTGACTGTACTATATTATAAACTGTGTGGTTCGAGCCCTGAATTCTGATTGCCTGACAGCCGTGGTATATCAGACCGTATACCACAGGTATGACACAACGTCTATTTTTACTGTTCTAATTATGTTGGTAACCAGTTTATAATAGCAAGGCACCTTGGGGGTTTGTTATATATGGCCAATATACCACGGCTAAAGGCTGTATCCAGGCACTGCCTAAGGACAGCCCTTAGCCGTGGTATATTGATTCATATACAACACCACCTCAGGCCTTATTGCTTAAATATACTACATAACGCACTGTGCTACTACACATCAAGATCATTTACAACCACCCACACCCACATCATTAACTCCATTTAATGGATAATATGTATGGTACTGTTGTGCATACAACACTTAATATGATTGACTGTGAATTCTAACGGCAAATATTGCATAAATATTGCTGATATTTAACATTGCACATTGTCCTTGTCCTCAGTGGGTGGAGCGTCTGCTCTGGGAGTGTACACCGTCCTCTTCCTGAAGCTCTACTCCTACAAAGATGTGAACAAGTGGTGTAGAGAGATGAGCCATGCTAAAGCCCGTAGCCTGGCCCGCTCCCTCTCATGTAAGTCCTCAGTCTCCACAGTCCTCTATGCCCCGTGCTAAAGCCTGTAGCCTGGCCCGGTCCCTCTCATGTAAGTCCTCAGTCTCCACAGTCCTCTATGCCCCGTGCTAAAGCCCGTAGCCTGGCCCGCTCCCTCTCATGTAAGTCCTCAGTCTCCACAGTCCTCTATGCCCCGTGCTAAAGCCCGTAGCCTGGCCCGCTCCCTCTCATGTAAGTCCTCAGTCTCCACAGTCCTCTATGCCCCGTGCTAAAGCTCGTAGCCTGGCCCGGTCCCTCTCATGTAAGTCCTCAGTCTCCACAGTCCTCTATGCCCCGTGCTAAAGCTCGTAGCCTGGCCCGCTCCCTCTCATGTAAGTCCTCAGTCTCCACAGTCCTCTATGAGGAGTATGTACTTTATGGACAATTCCTTTTTATCCATTGCGCCAGGCAATCAAGTATTTGAAAAAGAACTAATATTGTTATAACAGGTTTGATTTCAACCCTCATCCTATAAGCTCTACTGTGACGACTCCCAGAGTTGTGTTTTCTAGAGAGTTTGTGTCACCTGGGTTCTACGTTGACCTTTGACTCCCAGAGTTGCTTTGTCTAGAGAGTTTGTGTCACCTGGGTTCTACACTGACCTTTGACTACTAATAAAGGGCTTAATGAGATTTCTGACTCGCCTCCACGGAAATGGCAACTGTGACCTAATTTTTCATAGGCGGCGATGCTGAGTGTTTGTATATGTACCCTTAATGAAAACCGTTTTCCTGGTGGTGAAAATGTACACATAAACATTAACACACACACATAATACTACAATCCACATCGCTCCTTAACTGCTGCACTGCCACCTGCTGGTTGACTGTACACAAGAAGCTGTTCTCTAAGTAGAGTGATTGTGACTGTGAGAATCATACATGTTTAATTGTTGACTTAACATGGCTAGTACTCTCCTCTACAGGTTCCTCTATACCACGGTCTAGGGAAAGTGGACAGGATTATCAGGTCTCCTATCCTGGAAATGTCACCCTCAGAGGTCAGTAGAGGTTGGACATTCCATCCCAGGTAGACCAAGACCTGGGTTCAAATACAATTTCAGGTATTTCAATAACGTTTCAAAACAAGGATTCAGATAACCTTTATTTGAAAAAACAAGTAGTGAATATTTGAATATATTTGGAGATACTCAAATACACTCCCATGCATTTAACCCATGTTTTTGAAAATAGTATCTGAAATAGTATTAGAAAATACTTTAAAATACAATTTGGTCGACTATTTGGTTTTTACAAATAACCATTAAAATATTTGTTTTAAGTACTTGTTTTCGGGTGTGTTTGAAAATACTCAAATACACAGAACCTATTTAAATAACAAATTGTCAAATGCATGTATTTGAACCCAGGTCCTGCTGCAGCAGACCCCACTATTATCACTGCTGCCTCAACCTATCCTCCTGTAGCAGACCCCACTCTTATCACTGCTGCCTCAATCTATCCTGCTGTAGCAGACCCCACTCTTATCACTGCTGCCTCAACCTATCCTGCTGTAGCAGACCCCACTCTTATCACTGCTGCCTCAACCTATCCTGCTGTAGCAGACCCCACTCTTATCACTGCTGCCTCAACCTATCCTGCTGTAGCAGACCCCACTCTTATCACTGCTGCCTCAACCTATCATGCTGTAGCAGACCCCACTCTTATCACTGCTGCCTCAACCTATCCTGCTGTAGCAGACCCCACTCTTATCACTGCTGCCTCAACCTATCCTGCTGTAGCAGACCCCACTCTTATCACTGCTGCCTCAACCTATCCTGCTGTAGCAGACCCCACTCTTATCACTGCTGCCTCAACCTATCCTGCTGTAGCAGACCCCACTCTTATCACTGCTGCCTCAACCTATCCTGCTGTAGCAGACCCCACTCTTATCACTGCTGCCTCAACCTATCCTGCTGTAGCCTGCTACTGGAGCTATATCAGACTATAATAATACTCTCTTTTTCTCTCCTCTTGCTCTCTCTCTCTCTCCCCTCTCTCTTTTTCTCTTTCTTTCTCTCTCTCTTTTTCTCTCTCTTTTTCTCTCTCTCTCCCCTCTCTCTTTTTCTCTTTCTCTCTTTCTCTCTCTCCTCTCTCTCCTCTCTCTCTCTCCCCTCTCTCTTTTTCTCTTTCTCTCTCTCTTTTTCTCTCTCTCCTCTCTCTCTCTCCTCTCTCTTTCTCTCTCTCCTCTCTCTTTCTCTCCTCTCTCTCTCTCTCTCCCCTCTCTCTCTCTCCTCTCTCTCCTCTCTCTCTCTCCTCTCTCTCTTTCTAATTGATCTCACTCCCCTCTTTCTTACTAATCTCTCTTGTGTTTTTAGATTTGTATTATTTTGTTTTTGCACCAACCCTCTGCTATGAATTAAACTTCCCCCGGTCTCCACGGATTCGAATGAGCTTCCTGCTAAGGAGGCTTTTTGAGATGGTGAGTTCTGTCCCCAATCACCCTTTCTGCATTGGTTTGTTAATACGTTGATTTATACTCTAACCCTAAACTAGATTGAACAGTTGATGTTATCACGGCTTTGTCCTACTGGTTATTTCCCAATGTTGTGCTATGGGTATAAAAGAAGATGTATAACTTCCTGTTTAGCCCCATGTGAAGGAGCACATTATAGAGATACAGAAACATCAGATCTATTCTCTTCAATACGATCTGACACAGTCATCTACAGCAACATCAGATCTATTCTCTTCAATACGATCTGACACAGTCATCTACAGAAACATCAGATCTATTCTCTTCAATACGATCTGACACAGTCATCTACAGAAACATCAGATCTATTCTCCTCAATACGATCTGACACAGTCATCTACAGCAACACCAGATCTATTCTCTTCAATACGATCTGACACAGTCATCTACAGCAACATCAGATCTATTCTCTTCAATACGATCTGACACAGTCATCTACAGCAACATCAGATCTATTCTCCTCAATACGATCTGACACAGTCATCTACAGAAACATCAGATCTATTCTCTTCAATACGATCTGACACAGTCATCTACAGAAACATCAGATCTATTCTCCTCAATACGATCTGACACAGTCATCTACAGAAACATCAGATCTATTCTCTTCAATACGATCTGACACAGTCATCTACAGAAACATCAGATCTATTCTCTTCAATACGATCTGACACAGTCATCTACAGAAACATCAGATCTATTCTCCTCAATACGATCTGACACAGTCATCTACAGAAAACAAGGAAAGAATATATAGTATCTTATTTAACAATGTCAAGTTCCATTGTGAATTTCTCTGAACCTCCATTAGAAGATTAGCTTGGTTATTGGTCGACTGTGGAGATGTGCACTCTTGTCCCAAGACTTATCCAAAGATAAAAGGCAGACAGAGTTTTTCCTGCACACACACACACACACACACACACACACACACACACACACACACACACACACACAAACACACACACACACACACACACACACACACACACACACACACACACACACACACACACACAGTATCTTTGTTTGATTTAGAGGAGAAATGCTAAGTAAACAAATCATCTGTCTTCCCAGCTGTTCTTCACCCAGTTATTGGTGGGATTAACACAGCAGGTATGTTTTCTCCTGACATTGACTTATGTATAGTGACTACATGTATTTATTGAGAATAAGCACCTCATTTTATTTATGATTTGTGCTGTTTATTCACCTCATCGGTCTCTTATTTGCCTCCAGTGGATGATACCCATTATTCAGAGTTCTATGAAGCCATTGGAGGTAAAGTAGGATTACTGGTACATTTATGATTTACATCTAAAGAATTTTTGACTATTTTTCTCTATCAATACAATCTCTCTTTCCTCATTGATCCTGATCCTGTAGGATATGGACCTGCCTATGATGATGGAGCGTCTACTCAGACTAGCCGTGAGTACACAAGAGAACACCGGGGTAATGCGGTCATGGTAACATAGTTGATAGTAACCTTGGGCCTTGAGAGATATGACATAAACATTGTATTGGGCCGTTCCGTTGTTCTACTGTTGTTTTATGTTGTCCTGGACACAGTATTATTCCCCTGTTTTCTCTCTCCCATCAGGTGCCCAATCATCTTCTCTGGTTGATATTCTTCTATTGGTTCTTCCACTCGTCCTTGAACTTTATTGCTGAGCTCCTGCAATTTGGAGACCGAGAGTTTTACAGAGACTGGTGGTAGGTGAAATGAATACGGCCTGTTTTCTGACATCCCATTGTTTATTGCCAGTATGTTACTAAGAGGGAGAAGTGATCATTTGAGATGTACACAAGTTAAATATCAATAGCATGTACCACTGTAAAATACATCACTTCACATGACTAGGAGACTTTTCCCTTTCTTGCAGGAACTCTGAGACCATCACATACTTTTGGCAAAACTGGAATATTCCAGTACACAAATGGTGCCTTCGGTGAGTAGATGCAATGTATTCTATACATAGTATACTGTATGTTAACATTGAGATCC
Source organism: Oncorhynchus kisutch (assembly GCF_002021735.2). Classification (NCBI taxonomy): domain Eukaryota; kingdom Metazoa; phylum Chordata; class Actinopteri; order Salmoniformes; family Salmonidae; genus Oncorhynchus; species Oncorhynchus kisutch. The sequence goes on along the minus strand of NW_022261979.1, from coordinate 1,753,098 downwards.
TATAAATGATTCAGTGGTACGGAATCAGTGGAATGGAGGTTGATACTGAGCAGAAATGTAATGAGGATGTATTGGGGATTTGTGAGCTGGTAGCTGCCATGAGGTGTTTGATATGCTTCCTCCTGTGTTGCTCCCTCTCTCTCTCCCAAAGCCACTTCTACAAGCCCCTGCTGAAGAGTGGAGTCAGTAAGTGGCTCGGCCAATCAGCAGTGTTCCTGGCTTCAGCCTTCTTTCATGAGGTAAGGTGCTCTGCTCCTAGCTGGGTGAAAGCAGACTGACCGCTGCGCTCATCTTTACTATTCCTTGTGAAGTGAAACAGAGTGTTAGCTTCATCAGGTGGTTAACCAGGATGCTCTGCTGCTACTGCAGCTCATATCATCACAGTCTGACCCAAACATTCAATCGCCAAAACATCAACTTTTCAAAGAGAAAAGACAAGAAAAAAACATGTTTTCCATCAACGAATATAGAATTATGACAATTTAGAAGCTATTTTGAATGTTCTTCATTCTAAAGACATGAAATGTTCAGAGTACATTGAGGTTAGATACCACTTTCAATCAATGTAAAACAATTTCAATTGGCAAAACATGTAGTTACAAGGTTTTCATCAGACAATGACTATATACAGTATGTAAACCATTTGTGAAGAAATGCTGCATTCTATCAGACTACAGTTTCATAATTGCTGAGATTGCTAGTCAGATTAGACTTTAAAGGCCACAGATATAGTTATTGCATGACAGTACAGTGACTATACTACACAGTGGCTATACTACACAGTGGCTATATTACACAGTGGCTATACTACACAGTGGCTATACTACACCGTGGCTATATTACACCGTGGCTATACTACACAGTGGCTACACTACACAGTGGCTATACTACACAGTGGCTATATTACACAGTGGCTATACTACACAGTGGCTATACTACACAGTGGCTATACTACACAGTGGCTATATTACACAGTGGCTATACTACACAGTGGCTATACTACACAGTGGCTATACTACACCGTGGCTATGCTATGCTACACAGTGGCTATACTACACAATGCCTATACCACACAGTGGCTGTGCTATACTACACAGTGGCTATGCTATACTGCACAGTGGCTATGCTATACTACACCGTGGCTATACTACACAGTGGCAATACTACACAGTGACTATACTACACAGTGGCTATGCTATACTACACAGTGGCTATACTACACAATGACTATAATACACAGTGCCTATATTACACAATGCCTATACTACACAGTGGCTATGCTATACTACACAGTGGCTATGCTATACTACACAGTGGCTATACTACACCGTGGCTATACTACACAGTGGCTATACTACACAGTGGCTATGCTATACTACACAGTGGCTATACTACACAGTGACTATACTACACAGTGGCTATACTACACAGTGACTATACTACACCGTGGCTATACTACACAGTGGCTATACCACACAGTGGCTATACTACACAATGCCTATACTACACAGTGGCTATGCTATGCTACACAGTGGCTATACTACACAATGCCTATACTACACAGTGGCTGTGCTATACTACACAGTGGCTATGCTATACTACACCGTGGCTATACTACACAGTGGCAATACTACACAGTGGCTATGTTATACTACACAGTGGCTATACTACACAATGACTATACTACACAGTGCCTATACTACACAATGCCTATACTACACAGTGGCTATGCTATACTACACAGTGGCTATGCTATACTACACAGTGGCTATGCTACACAGTGACTATACTACACAGTGGCTATGCTATACTGCACAGTGACTATACCGCACAGTGGCTATACTACACAGTGGCTATGCTATACTGCACAGTGACTATACCGCACAGTGGCTATACTGCACAGTGGCTATACTACACAGTGGCAATACTACACAGTGGCTATGCTATACTACACAGTGGCTATACTGCACAGTGACTATACTACACCGTGGCTATACTGCACAGTGACTATACTACACAGTGACTATACTTTACCGTGGCTATATTACACAGTGGCAATACTACACAATGGCTGTACTACACAGTGGCTATACTACACAGTGGCAATACTTGTCCAGACACACACACACACACGTGGGTGCACTTGGCTTATATCCAGCACTCTTCATCATTGACGAAGGTCAGTGTTGGAGGGACGTTAGTGTAGCTGGGATGAGAGGAGGAGGAAAGGAGTGGAACACAAGGCCATATCAGGCTGCTGTGCTTCTGGAGGAGGAGATAAGAGCAGTGTACGGTGAGGAGCCTGTTCAGTCAGCAGGTTCACAGAGATACGGCTCCCTCCCTCTCCTCATCCCCATCCTGGACAGACAGACAAACGGGGCTGCTGCTGCTGTTTTAAACGCTGACCTTCAGAGGACAGCGAGCGGAGCAGAGAGGAGCGGAGCACCACAGCGCCCTGCGGGACACCAGTCTCCCCCTCTCCCCTGAGTAATGACAGGAGGGATCCTTGTGTCACACACAGACACACACACACACACATACACACACACACACTCTCACACACATACAATCCCCTGAGTAATGCCAGGAGGGATCAGGAGACTGGGATCTGTAGATCAGAGGGTCACACAGCAGGGTTCTGTCAGCTCCCCATCACTCAGAGCAATGAGGCGAGGCTTGATAGTCATCCAGCAGTCATTCCGTAGTTTAGCTACCTGTCTGTTACCTCAGATACCTTTATTTCCTGTACAAACAAGGTGTCATTCCATAGGTTAGCTGTCTGTCTGTTACCTCAGGTGTCATTCCATAGGTTAGCTGTCTGTCTGTTACCTCAGGTGTCATTCCATAGGTTAGCTGTCTGTCTGTTACCTCAGGTGTCATTCCATAGGTTAGCTACCTGTCTGTTACCTCAGGTGTCATTCCATAGGTTAGCTACCTGCCGGTTACCTCAGGTGTCATTCCATAGGTTAGCTGTCTGTCTGTTACCTCAGGTGTCATTCCATAGGTTAGCTGTCTGTCTGTTACCTCAGGTGTCATTCCATAGGTTAGCTGTCTGTCTGTTACCTCAGGTGTCATTCCATAGGTTAGCTGTCTGGAGTGGAAATATTATTTTTCTGTTCACTGTGGATAAAGGAGATGCCTGTGTTGAAAACTGTTCTTGAAAACTTAATGTTGCTGATGTTGTCTTCACAGTACCTGGTCAGTGTTCCACTGAAGATGCTGAGGCCATGGGCTTTTATGGGCATGATGGCTCAGGTGAGATTAGAATTGAGAAATTATAATCCACACGTTTATTGTCTGAAATGATTTACTGGTGGTGTTTTTCACTCATTAAAATGAATGTTGTGTTTGTTTACTCACTAAATGGAGTCCTTGGCTTACAGCTTCCGCTGGCCTGGTTTGTGGCGCGTTTTCTCCGAGGTAACTATGGCAATGCAGCCGTATGGCTCTCTCTCATCATTGGCCAGCCAATCGCCGTGCTCATGTACGTCCACGACTACTATGTACTTCACTACAGAGAGGGGTCAGCGGGAGGTGGACCTGAATGACCTCCTCAGGGGAATATATACCAGACCAGCCTTTTATAGGAAAGACAAATAGAGCTAGAAATGTACTATATGCTACTTTATGGAAGCACCTTAAAGGGGCCATCAGCATTTGCTACATCCATTTCTGGACTCATACATGAATGATATGTACCCATCGATTCTTGAAGAACATAACTTATAAATGCCTCACCAGCTTAGTTCGACTGTCGTTCCCCATCACAAACCAAAATATAGGATTTTTTTACTCCAATATTTGTAAACAAATCAAATGTAAACAAACACTATATAGCCTCAAAACATGGTTAAAACTATACTTTTTTAAATCATGGATGGTCAATCGTTGCATCCATATCTCTGTCCATGAATTTGAAAGTGATTACATTTCTCTAGTCCCTCAGCTTTTTACTGAACCAGGGGTGGGGAGGCGGCTTTGTTATTGTTTCAGCTGCTGATTGCCACTTTAAAGATAACACACTTGTTATAGAAACAATCAATTTAGTTAGTGAATATTAGAATATTCCTTATTGAAACATGTCTGACAAGTGCAATTTTCAAAAAGTGCCAGTTTCTCAGAAAATGTACACAACCATGACATGTGTGTTTGTAAGATGTATGTGTATTTATGCCACTCAAGCCTCAATATTTTGTCATCTTGTTTTACTTGGGTACGTATAGAGGGATATGTATAGATACGGAAATGGCAGCTGTTGATTCTTGACTTTATTCCATTAATTGGGTCATTATTATGTTGCCGACAGAACTACATGGACAAGTAAATATATTTCTCTATGTATGTGAATGATGTCCTATTTGACTTCATGTTGTTACTACCAATCATGTATTTCTCACTTCCCTCTGCTTTATCTACCACTGAGACTCATGGTTTTTGCTCCACAGTTGAAACACAGGAAAGAGGGCCACCTCTTGGCGGTTACTAGGAAGTTCATATGAAATACAGTGCCTTGCGAAAGTATTCGGCCCCCTTGAACTTTGCAACCTTTTGCCACATTTCAGGCTTCAAACATAAAGATATAAAACTGTATTTTTTTGTGAAGAATCAACAACAAGTGGGACACAATCATGAAGTGGAACGACATTTATTGGATATTTCAACGTTTTTTAACAAATCAAAAACTGAAAAATTGGGCGTGCAAAATTATTCAGCCCCCTTAAGTTAATACTTTGTAGCGCCACCTTTTGCTGCGATTACAGCTGTAAGTCGCTTGGGGTATGTCTCTATCAGTTTTGCACATCGAGAGACTGAAATTCTTTCCCATTCCTCCTTGCAAAACAGCTCGAGCTCAGTGAGGTTGGATGGAGAGCATTTGTGAACAGCAGTTTTCAGTTCTTTCCACAGATTCTCGATTGGATTCAGGTCTGGACTTTGACTTGGCCATTCTAACACCTGGATATGTTTATTTTTGAACCATTCCATTGTAGATTTGGCTTTATGTTTTGGATCATTGTCTTGTTGGAAGACAAATCTCCGTCCCAGTCTCAGGTCTTTTGCAGACTCCATCAGGTTTTCTGAACAGAATGGTCCTGTATTTGGCTCCATCCATCTTCCCATCAATTTTAACCATCTTCCCTGTCCCTGCTGAAGAAAAGCAGGCCCAAACCATGATGCTGCCACCACCATGTTTGACAGTGGGGATGGTGTGTTCAGGGTGATGCGCTGTTTTGCTTTTACGCCAAACATAACATTTTGCATTGTTGCCAAAAAGTTCAATTTTGGTTTCATCTGACCAGAGCACCTTCTTCCACATGTTTGGTGTGTCTCCCAGGTGGCTTGTGGCAAACTTTAAACAACACTTTTTATGGATATCTTTAAGAAATGGATTTCTTCTTGCCACTCTTCCATAAAGGCCAGATTTGTGCAATATACGACTGATTGTTGTCCTATGGACAGAGTCTCCCACCTCAGCTGTAGATCTCTGCAGTTCATCCAGAGTGATCATGGGCCTCTTGGCTGCATCTCTGATCAGTCTTCTCCTTGTATGAGCTGAAAGTTTAGAGGGACGGCCAGGTCTTGGTAGATTTGCAGTGGTCTGATACTCCTTCCATTTCAATATTATCTCTTGCACAGTACTCCTTGGGATGTTTAAAGCTTGGGAAATCTTTTTGTATCCAAATCCGGCTTTAAACTTCTTCACAACAGTATCTCGGACCTGCCTGGTGTGTTCCTTGTTCTTCATGATGCTCTCTGCGCTTTTAACGGACCTCTGAGACTATCACAGTGCAGGTGCATTTATACGGAGACTTGATTACACACAGGTGGATTGTATTTATCATCATTAGTCATTTAGGTCAACATTGGATCATTCAGAGATCCTCACTGAACTTCTGGAGAGAGTTTGCTGCACTGAAAGTAAAGGGGCTGAATAATTTTGCACGCCCAATTTTTCAGTTTTTGATTTGTTAAAAAAGTTTGAAATATCCAATAAATGTCGTTCCACTTCATGATTGTGTCCCACTTGTTGTTGATTCTTCACAAAAAAATACAGTTTCATATCTTTATGTTTGAAGCCTGAAATGTGGCAAAAGGTCGCAAAGTTCAAGGGGGCCGTATACTTTCGCAAGGCACTGTAACTAAACTTGCACACAAAAAAGCTTCCATCTTGGTGTGCTAGTCTATTACTTCTTAACATGGCAACATCTGTCAAGTACAATTCTATTCCGCAGCATGTGTTGATGTATTCTAATCTCTCGTCTATTGTTTCTGGACAAACACTCTGCTGTTCCTAGCAATAAGTCCTGAGATGATGAGGGTGCCAGAATCATCCAATCAGAGAGAGAGTGTATGATGAATGGCTTCTGTAGAAGGAAGACTTCCTGAAATGGCTACAGGTAATTCTACTTCCTGTCCCCGACATACAGTGTGACGCTGCTCAGATTCCGAGTCTGCAAGATGTTCCGCAGCTGATAGTGTTTTAGATTAGAACAGGTGTGACGATTTGTTCTGTTGCAGATCGCATAAAGTTGCATGCAGTTTCACATACAGTAAAATGTGTAGGATTTGAGTAAATGCAATTTGCCTTTTTAAGAGTACAGTGTATTTGCACTCACAAAAAGTACATCTGCATTCCGTCTTAAACGTGAAGACCAAAACTGTATATCTCCTTTCCAAATGAATTGAGAAGGATACAGTACCTTGCAGTGACTGCACTTGGCTCGTTTCCCCAGCAGACACTATATAGCTGCACTACCGGTCAAAAGTTCTAGAACACCTACTCATTCAAGGGTTTTTCTTTATTTTACTATTTTCTACATTGTAGAATAATAGTGAAGACATCAAAACTATGAAATAACACATATGGAATCATGTAGTAACCAAAAAAGTCTTAAAAGTGTTAAACAAATTAAAATACATTTTATATTTGAGATTCTTCAAATAGCCACCCTTTCCCTTGATGACATCTTTGCCTGCTCTTGGCATTCTCTTAACCAGCTTCACCTGGATTGCTTTTACAACCGTCTTGAAGGAGTTCCCACAAATGCTGAGCACTTGTTGGCTGCTGTTCCAAGTCCGACTCATCCCAAACCATCTCAATTTGGTTGAGGTCGGTGGATTGTGGAGGCCAGGTCATCTGATGTAGCCCTCCATCACTCTCCTTCTTGGTAAAATAGCCCTTACACAGCCTGAAGGTGTGTTTTGAGTCATTGTCCTGTTGAAAATCAAATGATAGTTCCGCTAAGCCCAAACCAGATGTGATGGCATATCACTGCAGAATGCTGTGGTAGCCATGCTGGTTAAGTGTGCCTTGAGTTCTAAATAAATCACAGACAGTGTCACCAACAAAGCACCCCCACACCATCACACTCCTCCATGCTGTATGTTGGGAAATACACATGCAGAGATCATCCGTTCACCCACACCGCGTCTCACAAAGACACGCGGTTGGGACCAAAAATCTCCAATTTGGACTCCAGACCAAAGGACACATTTCCACCAGTCTAATGTCCGTTGCTTGTGTTTCTTGGTCCAAGCAAGTCTCTTCTTCTTATTGGTGTCCTTTGGTAGTGGTTTCTTTGCAGGATTTCGACCATGAAGGCCTGATTCACACAGTCTCCTCTGAACAGTTGATGTTGAGAAAAGTTATTGAAATGTTTCATATTGACTGATCTTCATGTCTTAAAGTAATGATGGACTGTCGTTTCTCTTTGCTTATTTGAGCTGTTCTTGCCATAATATGGACTTGATCTTTTACCAAATAGGGCTGTCTTCTGTATGCCCCCCTACCTTGTCACAACACAACTGATTGGCTCAAACACATTAAGAAGGAAAGAAATTCCACAAATGAACTTTTAAGAAGGCACGCCTGTTAATTGAAATTCATTCAAATCAAATCAAATCAAATTTATTTATATAGCCCTTCGTACATCAGCTGATATCTCAACGTGATGTACAGAAACCCAGCCTAAAACCCCAAACAGCAAGCAATGCAGGTGTAGAAGCACATTCCAGGTGACTACCTCATGAAGCTGGTTGAGAGAATGCCAAGAGTGTGCAAAGCTGTCAAGGCGAAGGGTGGCTACTTTGAAGAATCTAAAATATCAAATATATTTTGATTTGTTTAACACTTTTTTTGGTTACTACATGATTCCATGTGTGTTACTTCATAGTTTTAATGTCTTCACTATTATTCTACAATGTAGAAAACAGTAAAAATAAAGAAAAACTCTTGAATGAGTCGATGTTATAAAACGCTTGTCCGGTACTGTATGTTTATTAATTTAGTGACTAAGGGCCCTAGAGACATGTCTCTGTGAATGCAGAGGAGAGGAGACGTGGGGACGTGGGAAGGGGTGACGACAACAGCTGCCTCCCACATGGCATCCTATTCCCTATAGAGCTCACTTTTTGACCAGCACTATATAGGGAGTAGGGTTCAATTTTTGGGACGCACACAACGTCTCTAATTATTGACATTAGTGATTACCCTGCAGCTGTCTGACGCCGAGCCTCAGCGGCTGGCTGCTAAATCATATTTGGCACCGTCGTTATCAGTTGTTTAGGGAAGTGGAGCGAGACAGGAGATTGTAATTGCTGATTGCAATGAACTGAAGTTTGGAGTCAGTTTGTGTGTCTTCTCTCAAGAAGAAGGGTGGGGAAAAGAGAGTGTGCGTGGCTTTACGTCTACAGTACCCGTGTCTGTGTGCGGTGTGTGTGGTATGTGAAATATACGCCAAATTAACATTATATACAGTAGGCCTATATTAAGACCTTGTTCTATAACTCAGTGCTATTCAAAGGTGATGGCTGTGTTCCACCTTGTTCTGTTACTCAGTCTATTCAGAGATGATGGCTGTGTTCCACCTTGTTCTGTTACTCAGTCTATTCAGAGATGATGGCTGTGTTCCACCTTGTTCTGTTACTCAGTCTATTCAGAGATGATTGCTGTGTTCAACCTTGTTCTGTTACTCAGTCTATTCAGAGATGATGGCTGTGTTCAACCGTGTTCTGTTACTCAGTCTATTCAGAGATGATGGCTGTGTTCCACCTTGTTCTGTTACTCAGTCTATTCAGAAAGGATGACTGTGTTCAACCTTGTTCTGTTACTCAGTCTATTCAGAAAGGATGGCTGTGTTCAACCTTGAATATTTGCCAACTGTAGCCTACAACACCAACATCCCCCTTACAAGCTGTTAGAAAGGTCCTGATAACATCCTGAAGCTCCTCAGACTTTAATATTCCTCTCCCATTCAGCAGCACCAGAAACAATATGTCCTGTATATCATATGGTTCCCATTGGTTCAGCTGGAGGGTATTGTCCCAAATGGCACCCTATTCCCTATGTAGTGCAATAAATTTGACCAGAGCCCTATGGGTAGTGGTCAAACGTAGTGCACTATATACAGTAGGGAGTATGGTGTCAGAGTACTACAGTATATAGGGATTGGGTGCCATTTGGGAGCAGCTCTAATGTGTGTGAGTAATGCAGGGGAGGTGTGTTTACTTACATTACTGTCATCTTCTGTGTTTTAATTCACTCACTCTGTCTGCACGGCGCACACAGCAGCCTGGAGGAGAATATCCACACGCATTTCAAAGTTGTCTTTGCAGCCTGTAGCTTTTACAGCATCGCTCTTAGGGTTGCAAAATTCCGGTAACGAAGAATAAATTCCCAGATTGTCCAGAATACCTAGTTGGAGGATTCTGCATTTCTTGATGATTCCCTCCTGATTTCAGAAATCCTCCAACTGGGTTTTTGGGAAAACCAGGGAATTTCTTGATGATTCCCTCCTGATTTCAGAAATCCTCCAACCGGGTTTTGGGGAAAACCAGGGAATTTATTGAAAGTTCCCGGCATTTTGCAACTCTAGCTCTGACAGAAAGCAGAACCCTCCGACTGGGTCTGAACTGACAGAGGCAGATGAAGAAGATGGAGTATTTTTCCATTGTCATTTTTTTGTGCAATGGGTTCAATGGGATGATACCCAGTTGTCCTTAATCTTTTCACATGGTTTTCTATAACAGGACGTTTCCATTGAGTGAAAGTCCCTCCTGGTTTCAAGTGGGTTAATGACTGAGATGATTAATGACATGTGGAAATTGTCTCTACCCCATTAGTTCATATAAATGCCAAAATTACATATTTATTTTCTGACCTCGAAACCAGTCTCACAACTGTTCAGTTAACCATGACACTTGTTGCCTAATGTTAAGGTATTGCTTCTAGGGCCCTTGGGGTTCATTTCATTTTTCATCCAGCACCAGAAAATACAACTGCCTCCATACTCGCCCTACAGCCCAAAAGTCTGTCTCACTGGTGTGGTATGAGATGTTTAATGTACGAGTTTGTTTTACCGTTCTCCCATCACTTACTTAGTTTATTGAAAGATCACAGGAGCCTACATGAATATGAAGTCATCCTGCAGCGAAGGGTCTGTCTAAACAACACTTAGAATGTCCTCAAACGTTCAATTCATGATGTCCGAACCACTTGGACTGGAATGAAACAAACATTCAACCAGCGTCTCTTGGACATTGCAGGCAACACAGTTCTAATTCCATGTCAGAAGTAGAGTTGCCTCCTTTAGATCCAGTCCAGTATATATACCTTAACTCAGGTCTGTAGATCCAGTCCAGTATATATACCTTAACTCAGGTCTATAGATCCAGTCCAGTATATACACCTTAACTCAGGTCTGTAGATCCAGTCCAGTATATATACCTTAACTCAGGTCTATAGATCCAGTCCAGTATATATACCTTAACTCAGGTCTGTAGATCCAGTCCAGTATATACACCTTAACTCAGGTCTATAGATCCAGTCCAGTATATACACCTTAACTCAGGTCTATAGATCCAGTCCAGTATATACACCTTAACTCAGGTCTATAGATCCAGTCCAGTATATATACCTTAACTCAGGTCTGTAGATCCAGTCCAGTATATATACCTTAACTCAGGTCTATAGATCCAGTCCAGTATATACACCTTAACTCAGGTCTATAGATCCAGTCCAGTATATATACCTTAACTCAGGTCTATAGATCCAGTCCAGTATATACACCTTAACTCAGGTCTGTAGATCCAGTCCAGTATATACACCTTAACTCAGGTCTATAGATCCAGTCCAGTATATACACCTTAACTCAGGTCTGTAGATCCAGTCCAGTATATACACCTTAACTCAGGTCTGTAGATCCAGTCCAGTATATATACCTTAACTCAGGTCTATAGATCCAGTCCAGTATATACACCTTAACTCAGGTCTATAGATCCAGTCCAGTATATACACCTTAACTCAGGTCTGTAGATCCAGTCCAGTATATACACCTTAACTCAGGTCTGTAGATCCAGTCCAGTATATACACCTTAACTCAGGTCTGTAGATCCAGTCCAGTATATACACCTTAACTCAGGTCTATAGATCCAGTCCAGTATATACACCTTAACTCAGTCCAGCAGAGTAGGGGTCCTTTTTTGGTAGTGGGGGGCGATGTGCTGTGTTTGGTTCCTGCTCGTTTTCAATGAAACACAGCTCCCTGGGCTTTGTCATGGTGACACAATGTTTAGGGGGCTGGGACGAGGAGAGTTGACTAGGACTGCATTAGGCTGGTGCTCTCCAATGCCCACAGACAGTTCGTAGTAAACACCCTGGGAAGATAGGTAACACTTGTGTTGTTATTTTACCTGTGTAATAACACTGTAATTAAACCAGTAACAGAGTTGTATTAGCATGTTGGTACATAATACTTTAGTAAATACATTATTTTGACCGTTTCAATAATGCAACTGATTTGATACCTCAAAATGAGTCAGCACAGCTCACAGCAATAGACTTTTCAGCTCATTCTGCTGAACATCAATACTTTTTGTGTGATAACAGAGTACTGACAGTACAAGAGAAATGAGGTCCCTAACAGGAAATGTGGAAAAAGTTGAGACTCATTCTGGAAGATGAATGTGTCTAGAAGAGGTTCACTCATGGGTCATTACTTAGCTGGTACCAGAGACAGACTGGCCATAGGACAGTTCTGGCAAATGCTAGATGGGTCGTCCATCTTTAGCCCGGTGGGCCTGTCTGAATTGGGCTTTTTCCGCCAAATTATTATTATTCTGGCTAATAATTGAGACCTCGAGGGAAAAATGGACCGGTGTTCCCCAGTCTGTCCCTGAATGGTACTGTACTGAAATGATGTTTTCCAGTCTAGAAGTGTCAAGTGGAATCATCAAACTAACTTCAAATGATCTTTGTTATGATTCAATTTGGTTGTCCTTGCTAACTTAATGTTTGAATTGATGTAAATAATGGAATATGTGTTTTAAAGAGATCCCAGATCTTGAGTTGAAATGCAGTCATATGTTCCTCATGGCTGTTCTAGGAGGATGCCACTTGATTTTTCTCATTTGTATGAAACCTCTGAAATCAGCTTTTGTGAAAAAGACTTACCAATTTCCACTTACTTTTTTTTCAGTCTCACAGGAATAAATTCCGGGATATTCCACAAGACTGTATTCGCTTCCCAAATGGCACCCTATTCCCTTTATAGCACACTATAGTGCCCCCTGGTCAAAAGTAGTGCACTATAAATGGAACAGGGTGCCATTTAGGAAACAGTCTGTGGTACAGAGAGTCCTTGTTTAGTGATGTCACAGTTCATGTAAACTTAGGAAGACTTCCTCTCTAAGTATCCTCAGCTAAAAGACCGGGGACCGGATTAGTTAGTGTGATGCTGAGCGGAAGAGTAGACCGGGAGGCTAAGGCACAGAGAGACAGAACTGTGGGGTTTCCTTTTAAATGTTTAGATATGGGAAGAGTGCAGAGCCGTATGCTGGGGAGCAGAGGACCAGAGGTAAACAGTGAAATGAGGCGTTGAAACAGTAGAGGCATAAACTAGGAAGCCTTAGGGGCAGTGAGGTTCTGGACTGAGGAGGCCCTGGTCTCTCTACTAACCTCAAGGGGACCAAGACGTAACCTCAAACTGGCCAACAGATTTATTGATCTCCTCACTCTTCTCTAGGCGTTGAGGTAAGTAGGGACGTTTTCTTTGTTTATTTATTCTTTCTTGGAAAAGATGTGAGTTCTTTCTGACTGAGACGTATCAGTGCAATATTGTTGACAGATGATGATGGATGTTTTTTGCAACACTTAGTAAGATTCACTTTATGTAACAAACTCTGCTTGTTACTGACACTTGAAAATGGTTAGAGGCTATTGCCTTATATGGTGTTTATGTAGATTAGGCTACATCGTGGGATTTCACCCATGTGATTCTACATCCTGCCTGAAACGAGGCATGTTCAGAACTCACACAGGGATATTTATTTGCACAAGGTTTTTCTGATCTGTTGGGATCCCTGACTGAACTTAGTTTGCTGTCTCTATATCAGGACATGACATCCTTTAAACTTTTAAAGCCCCCATGCAGTCTTTTTAATTGTATTTTTTAATCATTACTGTATGTCTAATAAGTCCCTGTGTGTTTATTTAATAAAATAATTCCAAAATATATTTTTTATCATTTAGTTCCCTGAGCCTCTTTTGGCCATAGAAATTATCAGTCTGATCATGTGGGTGTAGGAAACTAGGAAACTATGTGGGTGTAGGAAACTAGGAAACTATGTGGGTGTAGGAAACAAATTCAATATATATAATATATTGTGCATACTCGCATAAAAAGGTCACTGTGTTGAAATATAATTTTTTAAAACAGGAAAATCCGGTTTAACTGCACTGTCCCTTTAAGTTAAAAGACAGTCCTCTGACGATCATCTTATAAAGTCACTATCATAACTTAATCATTACTTATATCCTTGCCACTGGGTAACACTGGTTGAATCAATGTTGTCACTTTAATAAAAATTGTTGTTTGTAGACATATCTACTGTATCTACTATAGGCCTTGGGGTGGCCGGTAGCCTAGTGGTTAGAGCGTTGGGCCAGTAACCGAAAGATTGCTAGATGGAATCCCTGAGCTGACAAGGTAAAAATCTGTCATTCTGCCCCTGAACAAGGCAGTTAACCCACTGTTCCCTGGCAGGCCGACAAGGTAAATATCTGTCATTCTGCCCCTGAACAAGGCAGTTAACCCACTGTGCCCTGGTAGGCCGACAAGGTAAATATCTGTCATTCTGCCCCTGAACAAGGCAGTTAACCCACTGTTCCCTGGTAGGCCGACAAGGTAAATATCTGTCATTCTGCCCCTGAACAAGGCAGTTAACCCACTGTTCCCTGGTAGGCCGACAAGGTAAATATCTGTCATTCTGCCCCTGAGCAAGGCAGTTAACCCACTGTTCCCTGGCAGGCCGACAAGGTAAATATCTGTCATTCTGCCCCTGACCAAGGCAGTTAACCCACTGTTCCCTGGTAGGCCGACAAGGTAAATATCTGTCATTCTGCCCCTGAACAAGGCAGTTAACCCACTGTTCCCTGGCAGGCCGACAAGGTAAATATCTGTCATTCTGCCCCTGAACAAGGCAGTTAACCCACTGTGCCCTGGTAGGCCGACAAGGTAAATATCTGTCATTCTGCCCCTGAACAAGGCAGTTAACCCACTGTTCCCTGGTAGGCCGACAAGGTAAATATCTGTCATTCTGCCCCTGAACAAGGCAGTTAACCCACTGTTCCCTGGTAGGCCGACAAGGTAAATATCTGTCATTCTGCCCCTGAGCAAGGCAGTTAACCCACTGTTCCCTGGCAGGCCGACAAGGTAAATATCTGTCATTCTGCCCCTGACCAAGGCAGTTAACCCACTGTTCCCTGGTAGGCCGACAAGGTAAATATCTGTCATTCTGCCCCTGAACAAGGCAGTTAACCCACTGTTCCCTGGTAGGCCGACAAGGTAAATATCTGTCATTCTGCCCCTGAACAAGGCAGTTAACCCACTGTTCCCTGGTAGGCCGACAAGGTACATATCTGTAATTCTGCCCCTGAACAAGGCAGTTAACCCACTGTTCCCTGGCAGGCCGACAAGGTAAATATCTGTCATTCTGCCCCTGAACAAGGCAGTTAACCCACTGTGCCCTGGTAGGCCGACAAGGTAAATATCTGTCATTCTGCCCCTGAACAAGGCAGTTAACCCACTGTTCCCTGGTAGGCCGACAAGGTAAATATCTGTCATTCTGCCCCTGAACAAGGCAGTTAACCCACTGTTCCCTGGTAGGCCGACAAGGTAAATATCTGTCATTCTGCCCCTGAGCAAGGCAGTTAACCCACTGTTCCCTGGCAGGCCGACAAGGTAAATATCTGTCATTCTGCCCCTGACCAAGGCAGTTAACCCACTGTTCCCTGGTAGGCCGACAAGGTAAATATCTGTCATTCTGCCCCTGAACAAGGCAGTTAACCCACTGTTCCCTGGCAGGCCGACAAGGTAAATATCTGTCATTCTGCCCCTGAACAAGGCAGTTAACCCACTGTGCCCTGGTAGGCCGACAAGGTAAATATCTGTCATTCTGCCCCTGAACAAGGCAGTTAACCCACTGTTCCCTGGTAGGCCGACAAGGTAAATATCTGTCATTCTGCCCCTGAACAAGGCAGTTAACCCACTGTTCCCTGGCAGGCCGACAAGGTAAATATCTGTCATTCTGCCCCTGACCAAGGCAGTTAACCCACTGTTCCCTGGTAGGCCGACAAGGTAAATATCTGTCATTCTGCCCCTGAACAAGGCAGTTAACCCACTGTTCCCTGGTAGGCCGACAAGGTAAATATCTGTCATTCTGCCCCTGAACAAGGCAGTTAACCCACTGTTCCCTGGTAGGCCGACAAGGTAAATATCTGTCATTCTGCCCCTGAACAAGGCAGTTAACCCACTGTTCCCTGGCAGGCCGACAAGGTAAATATCTGTCATTCTGCCCCTGAACAAGGCAGTTAACCCACTGTTCCCTGGTAGGCCGACAAGGTACATATCTGTAATTCTGCCCCTGAACAAGGCAGTTAACCCACTGTTCCCTGGTAGGCCGACAAGGTAAATATCTGTCATTCTGCCCCTGAACAAGGCAGTTAACCCACTGTTCCCTGGTAGGCCGACAAGGTAAATATCTGTCATTCTGCCCCTGAACAAGGCAGTTAACCCACTGTTCCCTGGCAGGCCGACAAGGTAAATATCTGTCATTCTGCCCCTGAACAAGGCAGTTAACCCACTGTGCCCTGGTAGGCCGACAAGGTAAATATCTGTCATTCTGCCCCTGAACAAGGCAGTTAACCCACTGTTCCCTGGTAGGCCGACAAGGTAAATATCTGTCATTCTGCCCCTGAACAAGGCAGTTAACCCACTGTTCCCTGGTAGGCCGACAAGGTAAATATCTGTCATTCTGCCCCTGAACAAGGCAGTTAACCCACTGTTCCCTGGTAGGCCGACAAGGTAAATATCTGTCATTCTGCCCCTGAACAAGGCAGTTAACCCACTGTTCCCTGGTAGGCCGACAAGGTAAATATCTGTCATTCTGCCCCTGAACAAGGCAGTTAACCCACTGTTCCCTGGCAGGCCGACAAGGTAAATATCTGTCATTCTGCCCCTGAACAAGGCAGTTAACCCACTGTTCCCTGGCAGGCCGACAAGGTAAATATCTGTCATTCTGCCCCTGAACAAGGCAGTTAACCCACTGTTCCCTGGTAGGCCGACAAGGTAAATATCTGTCATTCTGCCCCTGAACAAGGTAGTTAACCCACTGTTCCCTGGTAGGCCGACAAGGTACATATCTGTCATTCTGCCCCTGAACAAGGCAGTTAACCCACTGTTCCCTGGCAGGCCGACAAGGTAAATATGTCATTCTGCCCCTGAACAAGGCAGTTAACCCACTGTTCCCTGGTAGGCCGTCATTGTAAATAAGAATTTGTTCTTAACTGACTTGACTAGGTAAATAAAGGTTCCATTTAAAACATGTCTGTTTGTGTCACTTTGAGGTGAAATATCAGACCGATATATATATATATGTTGTTTTTGATTTGACTATTGATTGTTTTTAAAATAGCAACAATACATCACTATTATGTTTGTGGTTGATCAACTTGGGAGTTGCTGCTGAGGCTGGAAACACAGTGTGAGAAAATTGTCAGCAGAACTTTGTAAATGAATGTTTTGTAACTGGCAGAGCAAGAAACCATTTATCTCTGTAATCTCCTCAGAGAGCCGTTTGATATCACATTTCCTGTAAATTACACCCTCTGTAACACATATTACTACTAATGATGATTAACTTGGCCTTGTGGACTGGATAATATGCAGGGATATTGAAATTAAAATAGTCATTCAATCCCATGTATTTGTTGCATGTCTCTTTACAATGTGCTGTAGGCAGCCTGTGGCCACATTGCTCTCGTTGCTTTTGACAAATTACATTATTCATTTAATTATGCCCTCAACTGAGCATGTAATACTCATTTGCTTGGATGTTCTAAATTGTTCTTCAATGTAAATGTAGTAGTCAAATATTATCTCACTATGATGCATATATATACAGTGCAATTGGAAACTATTCAGACCCCTTGACTTTTTCCACATTTTGTTACGTTTTAGCCTTATTCTAAAATAGATTAAATAAATGTTTTGCCAAATCAATCTACACACAATACCACATAATGACAAAGCAAAAACTGATTTCTTTAAATGTACGAAAATATATTAATAATGAAAACTAGAAATATCTTATTTACATAAGTATTCAGACCCTTTGCTATGAGACTAGAAATTGAGCTCAGATGCATCCTGTTTCCATTGATCATCCTTTAGATGTGTCTACAACTTGATTGGAGTCCAGCTGTGGTAATGCCAAACGTCACGTCTGGAGGAACCTGGCACCATCCTTATGGTGAAGCATGGTGGTGGCAGCATCATGCTGTGGGGATGTTTTTCAGCTGCAGGGACTGGGAGACTAGTCAGGATCGAGGGAAAGATGAACGGAGCAAAGTATAGAAGGATCCTTGATGAAAACCTGCTCCAGAGCGCTCAGGAACTCAGACTGGGGCGAAGGTTCACCTTCCAACAGGACAACGACCCTAAGCACACAGCCAAGACAACACAGAAGTGGCTTCGGGACAAGCCTCTGAATGTCCTTAAGTGGCCCAGCCAGAGCCCGGACTTAAACCCGATTGAACATCTCTGGAGTCCTGAAAATATATATGCAGCGACGCTCCCCATTCCAACCTGACAGAGCTTGAGAGGATCTGCAGAGATACAGAAATACAGATGTGCCAAGCTTGTAGCATCATACTTCAGGCTGTAATCACTGCCAAAGGTGCTTGAACAAAGTACTGAGTAAAGGGTCTGAATAGTTATGTAAATGTGATATTTCAGTTTTGCTATTTTTTTATACATTTTCAAAAACCTGTTTTTGCTTTGTCATTATGGGGCATTGTGTGTAGATTGATGAGGGAAAAAACAATTTAATCCATTTTAGAATTAGGTTGTAACATAACATTTGGAAAAAGTCAAGGGGTCTGAATACTTTCCGAATGCACCGTATACACTGAGTATACAAAACATTCAGAACCCCTGGTCTTTCCATGACACAGACTGACCAGGTGAATCTAGATGAAAGCTATGATCCCTTATTGATGTCACTTATTAAATCCACTTCAATCAGTGTAGATGAAGGGGAGGAGACAGGTTAAAGAAGGATTTTTAAGCCATGAGACAATTGAGACATGGATTGTGTATGTGTGCCATTCAGAAGGTGAATGGGCAACTGTATACACAAGACAAAAGATTTAAGTGCCTTTGAACAGGGTATGGTAGTAGGTGGCAGGCACACCGGTTTGTTTCAAGAACTGTAACGCTGCTAGGTTTTTCATGCTCAACAGTTTCCTGTGTGTATCAAGAATGGTCCACCACCCAAAGGACATCTAGCCAACTTAACACAACTGTGGGAAGCATTGGAGTCAACATGGGCCAGCATCCCTGTGGAATGTATTTGACACATTGTAGAGTCCATGCCCCAACGAATCGAGGCGTTCCTGAGGGCAAAAGGGGAGGGGTGGGTTGTATACTCAGTGTACATCACATAGCTGGTGAGAATTTCTTTAAAGAATTCCAGATGTCAGTGTGATCAGTCAGTTTCTGCTCTATGTTAACACGCCTGAGTAGCCTAGCTGTATCTATTCCTTTCCACTCAGTTGACTTCCCCACGATCTCCCTGCTTTGCCAGTCCCTCGCCACTTCTCTCTGCCCTAATATGGTTCATTGCAGGCTGTGGGAAGGGGATTGAGGATACAGAGGCCATCTATCTGTGTGTGTGTTGTGTCCGACTATTCCAAACGCACTACGGTCTACTTGGTGTTATACAAAGTGAGACTAAGTAGCTCTTCACAACAGGTACTTAAGACAGGGGATTGTCTACAACGTATTGTCTTGTATACAATGACACTAATTTAGACTCACTTTTAACCTTGTAGAGAGGTCAGATGTTGAAATAGGTGGGTTTGTTTAAAAGTAATATTTATTGCATGATATCTGTAAGAACCGACGCTGGAGTAGAGAAGCAGGTACGGGGAGTGAACATTTCATTCTGCACAGACATGGAACAGGACAGGAGCAGCGTCAGAACCAGGTAATACAAAGACAAACAACAATGAATGCAGAAGCAGAGAAGAGACAGATATGAGGTAACAACACAGGTGATTGAGTCCAGGTGAGTCCAATGAAACGCTGATGCGCGTGACGAGGGAAGCAGGTGTGCGTAATGATGGTGGCAGGAGTGCGTAACGCTGGGCAGCCTGGCGCCCTCGAGCACCAGGGAGGGAGAGCTGGAGCAGGCGTGTCAGATATCCCTTTAAAGGAAGATATCAGATAACTCTGTGTTGGTTGATTTCATAAGGTCCCAATCTCAAAAAAAGGAGGGCTGAAATGCATAATAATATACTATGATGACACTGCAAATGCCAAAAGCCCCACAAGAATGATGTCTGACATCTTGAAATCATAGCATCTGTTCTACTCTCTATTGCTCTCTGTGCTGATTCTCTTTGAAGAAGTTCACTTTGCCGGAAAACTGAATAATATGAATAATTTGCAATTCTCTATACAGCTGTATTTCCTATGTCAGTCCTGTTCCTATTGCTAGGGTATATTATGTAGCATACATTTGCTTATTTTTCTGTCTAAAAGCCCACCTTCACTGTTAAATATACAAAACCATTACACCCGTCTCTGATTCCCATGTCTGAGAAAACGAATGGATTTCTAGTTGGTAAATAAACACTTGAAATGAATGGAATAGCTCAGATGCCCTTGTAATTGGCTCGTTAATGGGGTTGATGCCAACAGAAACAAACACTGTGACCGTACCACAATGGGAGTGGATGGTGGAGAAGTAGTGACATTGGTGGCTAGAGTCCAGGGCCCAGGTCAAAGTTGAATAAGTGTTTAGGTAACAGAGGATGCCTGTTCTCATGAGACTCCAGATCCTCAGGAAAGATCTCCCTACCTGATATGTACACACAAACATACGTGGTTACTTTATCTGGGTTGTATCTCAAATTTCACCCTATTCCCTATATAGTGCACTACTTCTGGCCAGGATTTTGGTCAAAACGACTGCACTATATAAGGAATAGGGTGCAATTTGGGATGCAGACCTGGACTGCATACACACTGACGTCCGCATGATCCAATGGAATTGGCTGTATAATGTCCGACAGACTTTTCCCATCCAGTATCAAGTTAGAGTATTTATTTGGATCACCTCATCAAGTAATACAACAACAATGATTGGAATATAATTGTGTCAGCAGGAGGCAGATATTTTGTTCATGAATGTTTTGTAGATGCAGTCTTCAGTCTTTAGAGAATATCACACCATCTATTTTATTTATTTTACCTTTATTTAACCAGGTAGGCAAGTTGAGGAATCTAAACATTATTACAACATGATTATGATATTGGTTTATGTTTAGATTTCCAATAATATTTTCCTGAATATTCAGTGTATGGTTCAGAATTCCTCAACTAAAAATGCCATGATAAATAGGTGTGGGCTAGTTGTGTTGATCTGAAAAATAAACCCACTTAACTCCATATAGTTTTTTGTGTGTTTTTTTCAGGCCGCGGGGCCAACCACAGAACCATGGAGCCTGCCTATACGGGGATGTCACTGGATAACTCGACCTCAACAGTGATGCCCATGGCGACCTCCGCCGGCAACACCAATGTGAGCAGAGAGCCGTACATGCACCGCCTGGCCCATCTAGACGAGGGTCTCTACAATGACTTCTACAGCCTGTGGATTTGTCTGGTGGTGGTCAACACACTCATCTTCATGGTGGGAATGGTTCTCAACACCCTGGCCCTGTACGTGTTCTGCTTCCGCACCAAGCCCAAGACCACCTCAGTCATCTACACCATCAATCTGGCTGTCACAGACCTACTGGTTAACCTCTCCCTGCCCACACGTATCATTCTCTATTACAGTGGGGGAAAGTGCCTCAACTGCTCCTATGTGCATATATTCAGCTACTTTGTCAACATGTACTGCAGCATCCTCTTCCTCACCAGTATATGCGTGGACAGATACCTGGCCATAGTACAGGCTGAGGCCTCTAGGAAGTGGAGGAACCCTAACATGGCCAAGGGGGTGTGCATTTTCATCTGGCTCTTCGCTATCGTGGTCACCTACTCCTTCCTCACCACGGCGTTCCGACACGCAGGCTGCTGCGTCTCCAAGCTCTTCGTCCTGACCGTCTTCGAGTTCTTCCTCCCCTTGGTCGTCATTGTGGTGTTCACCGTGCGCATCATGTGTGCCCTGTCCAACTCCAGTCTGATGCAGCAGAGCAGAGAGAGGCGCGTGCGGGCCGTGCAGCTCCTCACCACTGTCCTGGTCATCTTCACCATCTGCTTCACCCCGTTCCACGTCAGGCAGGTGCTGGTGTACTTCTACCCCGACATGCCCCACCACGTCATTGTCTACCACGTCACCGTCACCCTCAGCAGCCTGAACAGCTGCATGGACCCCATCGTCTACTGCTTCGTCACCAACAACTTCCAGTCCAGCATGAGGGGCTTCTTCCGCAAGGCGGACGCAGAGCTGGAGCAGACCAGTGGGAACATCATCAGCATGCAGAATAGCTCCAAAGGCTCGGGGACTGTCACAGCTATCGCTCACAGTGTGATGATGAACGTTCTGTCCTCCTCCTCTCCCCAGCATGGGAACCACATAGCGTTAGACTGAGAAAGGGATGGGAAGATTGAGGAATGGGATGTTCAGTGTTCAGAGAGAGATGGACTTCTATTGCCTAACTGTGAGACTCTGGAGTGCAATTGACATACTACAGTAGGCTATTCTCCCATTTGAGAAAATGCTTTCCTGCTTCTATTATTGTAGCCTATTGTTGGCTTGGAAATGTAAGTACTTGAAGACATTTTCGGACAAGAAACGTTATTTCTCCTGTGTTGGCCTACACCAGTCACGATGGAGGGCATTGAGACTGAATACAACCTATAACGTGTTTATAGCAGCATGATTTATTTCTACTGTACAATTATCATCTGAGGAGTATTTGTTTACTTTGATCCTAGATCTTATGGACCTCTGACAAAATAGACAAGTAATATTCTACTGCGTTGCTATGGAAACAAATAGAAATATATGATAAACAGCTTCTGTAGATTAATGTGTGACATTGTTGTCACAATACATATTTATCGTCAGCCTTCTCAGAAACTGGTTTTATGCTAAACTTATATTACTGGCAAATATTACCAAACCAATTGTCCAAAAACATATAGAATAAAACATACAAAATCTTATTGATTTTATAGCAAGAACTCATTTCATTTAGTTTGTATTACTGTTGGAGGGCCAGTAGCGTGCACTCTTCACTCTGCCCCAGGGCAGTGAAGGGGATATTTATTGACCTGTTTAGGGTGCCTCGTTTCGGCTGGGACATTAAACAGGTGTCCTGACTCTCTGTGGTCATAAAAAAATCACATGGCACTTAATGTAAGAGTAGGGGTGTTAGCCTAGTGGTTAAAGCATTGGACCAGTAACTGAAAGGTTGCAAGTTCAAATCCCCGAGCTGACAAGATAAAAACAAATCTATTGTTCTGCCCCTGAACAAGGCAGTTAATCCACTGTTCCTAGGCTGTCATTAAAAATAAGAATTTGTTCTTTACTGACTTGCCTAGTTAAATAAAGGTAAAATATAGATATTTTTAAATAACTAAATCCCCAACCTGGTCCCATTCCATCATGGCCATCTAATCACCTCCCTCATCCCTAATTGGTATAACATAACTCACCTCTCCACCTGATTGGGGTGAGTGTTCTGGCACAAAAATGGTCGCCATGCATCACCCAGGTGGGTGCTGCACATTGGTGGTGGATGAGAGGAGTTTGCCCTTTACTATGTAAAGCGCTTTGAGTAACCGTAGAAACGCGCTATATAAATACACTCAATTATTATGTTTGTTACAATTATCACAGGACAAAAAATGCTACTGAATGTTGTGTACATTTGTTGAATAGCATCCAAGCTTGCCTCCCATTGGATAGAATTAGAGCAATTGGTCATCGATTTTCGTGATGTCAGTAGGTACTGCTTTTTTACCGTGGCAATTAATGAGATTGGGCAATGCATTTTGTCATTGGACTGGGCATCAGCGTGTCGAAACAACTATCAAGCTCAGGCTACTCGGGCACACCGACGACTAAGGAACGTGAATACTTTTTTACATTGGAAAAAGGGATCAGGTATATTCGATTTGTGTATTTTTATCAGCATTCGGTAGCCCATCCCAAGTTAGCTTGTTATCTACGGGTTACATTCATCATAGCTAGCTAAAATACCGTAGCTACCTAGCTAGCTTCTAAGCTAACGTTAACTAGCTAGTTAGCTACCGTCTGATCATGTGAACACACCTGTCCGTTGTATCGTTAGCGTTCGTGACAGCTTGTACAATCTACTACACACCAATGTTAATAGCAGAGATGGTCTATATTGTAGCGGGCTTTGACGTTAGATATGGGGACAGTAATACCAATAATATACCGGTAACTCATGCCAGAACTGCATAGTTAGCTAACGTTACAGACTGAGGAAGTTAGTTAGCTCTTTAGCTTGCAAACTTGGCTAGCTTATGTAACGTTCGCTAATTTAGCAAGTTATTGATGATAAATACTTATTTCTTACTTCTGAGATAAAAGAACCAGCCAGACAGCATCTTCACCAGTCCTGTCTACAACACCATTGAGGTGTAGAATAACGGTCCCAACATATAGTGTGCAACTGCAGCCCGCATTAAGAGGGCGTTCCTGCATATGGGCATTACTGCATCTGTAGGAACGCCCCCTCGAGCATCCCATTGGTTCCTTCAAGAACCCCCCAAAAGGTAAATGAAAGTATTATACGTTTTTCGTCTCCTGTGTACCGGGCAGGTGTTCTACGACACCAGTAGGCAGTGTCCTTCGCTCCTGCCTGCCCTCATCATTAACAGAACTGCCTTAAAACAATGCCTGACAGGCGGGGGCGAAGGACAGTCTACTGGTCGTCCCCCACTAGTGCGGGAGGCTGGGGCAACATGATGTGCTCGTTAACTAGCTAGCACAGTGTCCTTCGCTCCTGCCTGCCAAACACCTGCCGTCGTTAACATAACTGTAGGAAAACAGTTGCCGGTGTGTAAATCAAAGTCTATTTTTCACGTGTGCCGATAGCTAGCTACCATTGTTGCCCCCGCCCCTTCTTCTGTGGGGTTTATTGGCAGTTGGCATCCAACGTTATGGTGCATTATTGCCACCTACTGTACTGGAGCACCCCAATCTCCCACCTATGTACCGGAGTCAGTGTCAGAGTATGGGAGCAGAGCGTGACCAATTTGCGGAGCAAGATTCCCAAAGGCTGGAGCGCTCCATGAGCTCAGGGCAGGCCCGGCCCAGCATACATTTGTTGTCTGCAGCTATAGCCCCTTGCTTTAGCTACTGTCATGGAGTTTGTAAAATATTGTCATTTTTTAAAAATAAAACACAGTGCAAAATCAAGGTGACTTACAAAGATGTAATGTCCACAACTAAATAATCATTGTGGAATCTGAACAGACACATCTGGAAGCAAGATGGTGTACTTACTATGTGCACATGCTAAAAGGAAGGAAGAGGTGGGTAGTTAATTGTCATTGGATCAAAGAATGTTTAAACCAACAAAAATTAATTTAATTTTTGTCCTATTATCTATACAATGGGCCATCATTGATTTTGTCCCAATAGGCCTGGCATATTCCAACTTTTTTCAAGGAGCTTTTAGTTTGGGTTATTGTGCCTAAAAACCTTTAAGCCTACTTAAAGAAAATATACTGCATCCCTGCCTAGCCTGGCAAGAGTGTCCAAAAGGGTGTTTAGCATCCCCAGTGGCTCTGCAGGCACGCTGCAAGCCTGCTCTCCACCTTCACTTAAGCCTGAAGCCACAGACTCACTTTTAAAAATGAATTCAAAGGCACTGAGCCTGATAAGGAATTTTGTACTTAATTTGTATTTAATTCTAAGCAAGTCACAGCCTACACTCACTACCGTTCAAAAGTTTGGGGTCACTTACAAATGTCCTTGTTTTTGAAAGAAAATATTTTTTTTTGGTCCATTTAAAATAACATTGATCAGAAATACAGTGTAGACATTGTGAATGTTGTAAATGACTATTGTAGCTGGAAACGGCTGATTTAAAAAAATAAAATATCTACATTGGCGTACCGAGGCCTGTTATGTGCTAGTTAGCGGCCATCAGACTGTTAAACACACATCACTAACAGAGGCTGCTGTCAACATACAGACTCAAATCTTTGGCCACTTTAATAAATGGATTTAATAAAAGGTATCACTAGTCACTTTAAATAACGCCACCTAAATAATGTTTACATATCCTACATTGGATTACGATTACAGGCTCAGGGTTCGATTACAGGCTCAAAATGGCCAGACACAAATAACTTTCTTCTGAAACTCTTCAGTCTATTCTTGTTCT
Organism: Oncorhynchus kisutch; assembly: GCF_002021735.2. NCBI lineage: Eukaryota > Metazoa > Chordata > Actinopteri > Salmoniformes > Salmonidae > Oncorhynchus > Oncorhynchus kisutch. The sequence goes on along the minus strand of NW_022261979.1, from coordinate 1,727,162 downwards.
GAGAAATGAAGGCTATTCCATGCAAGAAATTGCCAAGAAACTGAAGATCTCGTACTACGCTGTGTACTACTCCCTTCTCTGAACAGAGCAAATAGCGCAGTGCTTAGGGTCGTCGTCCTGTTGGAAGGTGAACCTTCGCCCCATTCTGAGGTCTTGAGTGCTCTGGAGCAGGTTTTCATCAAGGATCTCTCTGTACTTTGTTCCGTTCATCTTTGCCTCGATCCTGACTAGTCTCCCAGTCCCTGCAGCTGAAAAACATTCCCACAGCATGCTGCTACCACCATGCTTCACCGTAGGGATAATGCCAGGTTTCCTCCAGACATGACGCTTGGCATTCAGGCCAAAGAGTTCCATCTTGCTTTCATCAGACCAGAGAATCTTGTTTTTTTACCGTGTGGCTTCAGTCTGGCCACTCTACAATAAAGGCCTGATTGGTGGAGTGCTGTAGAGATGGTTGACCTTCTGGAAGGTTTTCCCCTTCTCCACAGAGGAACTCTGGAGTTCTGTCAGTGACCATCGGGTTCTTGGTCACCTCCCTTACCAAGGTCCTTTTCCCCCGATTGCTCAATTTGACCGGGTGGCCAGCTCTAGGAAGAGTCTTGGTGGTTCCAAACTTCTTCCATTTAAGAATGATGGAGGCCTCTGTTACGGTTTTCTTCCTGGGAAGGAGAGGCGGACCAAAATGCAGCGTGGTTATGGTTGAACATCTTTAATAAAGATGATAACGTGAACAATATACATAAAGAAAACGTGGCAAAACCGAAACAGTCCTAACTGGTGCAAGAGACAGGAAACAATCACCCACGAAATACTCAAAGAATATGGCTGCCTAAATATGGTTCCCAATCAGAGACAACGATAAACACCTGCCTCTGATTGAGAACCACTCTAGGCAACCATAGACTTACCTAGAATACCACACTGAACACAACCCCATCAATCTACAAAACCCCTAGACAAGACAAACACATAATCACCCATGTCACACCCTGGCCTAACCACAATAATAAAGAAAACACAGAATACTAAGGCCAGGGCGTGACACCACTGTGTTCTTGGGGACCTTCAATGCTGCAGAAATGTTTCGATATCCTTCCCCTGATCTGTACCTTGACACAGTCCTGTCTCGGAGCTCTACGGACAATTCCTTCAACCTCATGGCTTGGTTTTTTCTCTGACATGCACTGTCAACTGTGGAACCTTAGGTGTGTGCCTTTCCAAATCATGTCCAATCAATTTAATTTACCAGAGGTGGACTCCCAAGTTGTAGAAACATCTCAAGGACGATCAATGAAATAGGATGCACCTGAGCTCAATTCCAAGTCTCCTAGCAAAGGGTCTGAATACTTAAGGTATTTCTGATTTTAATACATTTGCAAACATTTATTCTAAAAACCTCTTTGCTTTGTCTTTATGGGGTATTGTGTGTAGATTGAGGAATTTTTATAAAACGAAGAAAATGTGCAATAAATTCCGGATGCACAGTACATGCTGTTTAATATGACATGTAGCCTATTTGAAATGATGAGCGCTTGTTACATTCACCTTTTCATGTTTATTATAATACTTTTCATTCATATCATCAGTTTTTTTTCTGTGAGAGGAGTGGATTTTAGCAGAGCGGTTAGAAAGGATGAGAGATGAGCAGGATTTCCCACCACGCAACTATTCTTCCCATGAGAATATTGGAGCTAGCTAACTAGACTGGGTGGAGGGTTGAGGGGTGGGTTCTTCAAGGTCATTTTCCATATGAGGATGTTTAGAAGACCCAGTTGAAGAAGTTTGACACAAGGGGATAATTGTTGTGTGGTACATTTAGCCAGAACAGGTTTACTGTAAGACCTTTTTTTAAATATATATTTTTTATCAAACGTTTAATTCAATCTCTATTAGAACAGTAGGCCACCTGTTGGGTTGTTAATAGCTACCTCATCTACCCACCAAGCAAGGTAAGTGACTAGGAGCACAGCGATGTCATACATAGCACAACCTTGTTGTTAGGCATGAGTGATGTTATGTGCATTATGGACAATACAGGCTGAAATACACATCTATCTTTCTAGGCCTACACTAGTCACTCATCTCACAGCTGCTGAAGAAACTCCTACAGGACAGCTAGTTCACCCAAGTTCACGCAGTGGCTGAGCTCTTGTGTTTTCAAGACTTGATTGCGTGGATGGAGTTTCCTTCCTCCAATCTGAGGGACTTTCTCCTACAGCTCAATGGGTTGACTCAGTACTTTAGCCTAATTGCAGGTGTACATTTATAGTAATAGGGCTGATTACAGCAGCAGCTCGGCTTATCTATTTGGCAGCATCCCAGCTGAACGTGCATCATTAAACTTTACCCAACTAGCTACTAATGCTCTTATTGTATTTGTACTGCTGACATTTGAAATATAAAATGGGCCTAAACTGTCATAATACTAGCCTTTATCGGCCTATCCAGAGTCCCTAACATTAAAATGTTTATTGGTTATAAAGGCATTATTGACTATGGGTTAACATACTAACCCATAGAGACATACTATATGTCCATTGGTATAGACCATACTAGGTCTGTCTGACTCTGTCTGTCTGTGTCCCCTCTACAGATGAATGAGTCACTCCAAGGGACTCTAGAGAGGAACGTTGTCCTCCACCGCCGGCCCCCGTCTCCCTCACCCTGCTCAGCCTCCCCTCTACAGACATCATCAAATGAGCTTTATCTGAATGCCACTTTCTATGGGTTTGGATTCAGGCCAGCAGTGAAGAGAGCCAATCTCTTACAAAGCCTCATTTTGCCACGGAACCTTATGAATTGCTTTCAAAAGTACCTCGAAAGAACTAAAGAAAACCAGGATTTTTCCTTCATGTATAGTGCTGCTGTTTTGAGAGTATTCCTCTGATTGACCATAAAGGGAAGGACAGTTGCATCAGAGCGGACAGGACCGTAAACTACATTAAGGCTTTAGGGGAGCTTCTCTCTCCATACGAGCCGACCACCATGGTCCCCCAGAAGGCTGACTTGACTGTTTTGCCATGTCAGGATGTGGTGGAGATGCCAGTGACGAAGCAGAGCAGTGAGAGGGACGAGGAGAGTCCTGATGGGTCTCTGGGTGAGGGTGCTGGGGGGGAACGGATTCCCCTGCGCAAGTGGGTCATGCATGGTGCTGTCATGTTCGGACGAGAGTTCTGCTACGCCATGGAGACAGCACTGGTCACACCAGTCTTACTGCAAATAGGTCAGTACCAATGGAGACAGCCCTGGTCACACCAGTCTTACTGCAAATAGGTCAGTACCAATGGAGACAGCCCTGGTCACACCAGTCTTACTGCAAATAGGTCAGTACCAATGGAGACAGCCCTGGTCACACCAGTCTTACTGCAAATAGGTCAGTACCAATGGAGACAGCCCTGGTCACACCAGTCTTACTGCAAATAGGTCAGTACCAATGGAGACAGCCCTGGTCACACCAGTCTTACTGCAAATAGATCGGTACCAATGGAGACAGCCCGGGTCACACCAGTCTTACTACAAATAGGTCAATACCAATGGAGACAGCCCTGGTCATACCAGTCTTACTGCAAATAGGTCGGTACCAATGGAGGGTGTTGGTTGACCAAAAAAATGGTAGTGGAGTTACAACTAAGGCCTTTCATATGTGTATTTTACCCTTTTGGATAATTGTTTGCCAAATGGCTACCAAAGATTGGTCCCACCCCAGTCTGTGTTAGGTTTACTCCATCATAAGGGCTGGGAGTTATGTGGGGTTATGTTAACTATCTGTACACTGTGCACAGGCAGCATAACAGACCAGGGCCGTTACTAGGTTTGCCACCAATGGCAGAATGGAACAATGTCTTCTACAGAGTTTGGTAGGTATGGCGAGAATGTGTGAGTCTGCACGTTTCAGTCAACCTGTTTTTGTCGTAAATGGATTTGCCAAACTGTCCATCTCTGTGATGTAACTCCTATGTACAGTTTAGGGTACATAGATAGTAGGTCTCTAGATCTATCTTTATCTACACACATCTTTATCTACACACATCTTTATCTACACACATCTTTATCTACACAGCATGTAACAGCTGCACATTTCTTTTAATGTAGTGAACATTGTAGGCAGACCTTGTCACACAGAAAAGGGTTAGCTACAAATGAACTAGTATTGGATAACACAGGCTTATCTAAATCCTAACCTTCAGGACTCATAACAGAAGCATGTCAGTGCACATAATAATGTTTTGAAATAGTGGTGAAGTTAGTTTGTTTTTGTAACCCATTAAACTTGTGCCCGTATGTATGCTGGTTGAAAAAGGCAGACGATTGGAACGCAGTGGCTGTACAGTAACATGTTATACATGTCAGAGCTCTGGCTCTGCATTGGTTTTGACCCACCAGCCGTTCTGAACTTGAACACCCATCCCTGCTGCTAATTGGTCAACTTTTGCAAATTCTTTGTTGTCTGAGTGAGGGATATGCTGTAAATAAGATGACTCGATGTATTTAGAAAGATGAGACGTTGAGGATTATACTAAATACCACTTTGATGTCATACAAGCAAGACAATCATCTGTGAGTCCAAATGTACACTTCACATTTCCACATCATAAAACTACTGTCATGCAGTCTGTTTGATGTACAGTTACAAGATGACATGTGATCATACCCTGGGTTGTTCTGAACAGGAGCAGTCTGTTTGTACAGTTACAAGATGACATGTGGTCATACCCTGGGTTGTTCTGAACAGGAGCAGTCTGTTTGTACAGTTACAAGATGACATGTGATCATACCCTGGGTTGTTCTGAACAGGAGCAGTCTGATGTACAGTTACAAGATGACATGTGATCATACCCTGGGTTGTTCTGAACAGGAGCAGTCTGTTTGTTTATTGTGTGGAACAAGCACCTGAATGCACTTATGACTTGTTTCTACACACCTAAATGACTATATGTTCCCCTGTATTGCCTTGTGAAAGCCTACGCTGTAAGATCCTGTTTGATAACTTACTTAGTCATGTTGGCAATAGAACAAGCTTTAAAATCATGCCCACCTGACCCATATTGCGATTTATAATGGACTGGTTTTTTGGATTGTGTAAATAACAACAGTAATTGTGTGATGACTGTGGATGCCGGGTTGTGTTCCAAACTAAACAACTACAAGCGTGTTTGCTCTAGTTCCTCAACGGCACAGCTAGCAGAGTTCAAGACTCTTCTTTGAGTCATAAAAGTGCATTGAAATGTATTAGGAACTGTGCCCACTTTGGAGAGGTGTGTGTCCACTTGGAGACAGCAGTTAGACCCTTGTCATTTGTGTGCCTTATGTTGCACCTCCCCCACAATTTCCAGGAATATTATTATGTTACTGAATGTATCCAGAGTATATTCAGATGTTGTTATCAACCACTGTGACGAAAAGTAGAGTAAATATAAAAATCTGTGTAATGGTTGAATTCAGTCTTGTGCCAGGTGAACTGTTGTGTACTCAACTTTTGGTCTACTAATTTTCCCATGATCTACAAACTCTTCCCTTTCAATTGCTACAATGGTTATGCATCTGCTTTTCCTACTTTCTCTGTAAGACACATTTCAATTTAGCCCTATCCATATAGGCCAATTCCCACGAGTGTAGAGGGTTAAGTCTTGGTGACATTTCCCACTATTCCCTTGAGTATAACCTAGTCCCAGTCATTCATTATGGCCCCTAATGTATAGCCTATGTTTAACTACTTTGTCCTTCTCAGAAATACCAAGGATATCTGACTTGATGCCAGCTTCTCATATCTTGTTGATATTCTGAGAGGGTTATAATACTCTGTCTAGAAGCCAGTGACCTTTCAATAACCAGTTTACTGCCCAGACTGAGCAACAGACTAGGTCACATTCAGTGCATTCCACTCCATAAACCAACAGGCTACCCATTTAACCCTGTCTGAACAGATTGTAACGTGCACTACCTGGCATTTGAAAGTGGATAGAACGCTGCCATTTTATTGTTTCCAGGTTCACTGTCTGTTCTGTTGTTGCCATAGCTGTGTGAGGCCTATATCATTGTAGCGTTCCTACAGAGATGAAGATTGTCAGCTTGTTTCCATAGTTCTTGCAGCAGGTTGTGTCTTGCGTGAGGGCTCTTATCCAGGTTAATGAACAACCGGCTTGTAGAAACAAGTCCACTTGTTTTCCTTCTAGTGACGATCTCTAACACGTATTCTAGTGGGAGATGTACAGGGATTGTTGTTTAATGTGTAGGCCTGTTGAAGTAGAGCATCAGCAGCATAGCGCTCATTATAAAGCTCAGTAAAACAGCCTTGTTCCACGCCGAGGTCCACAGTACATCAGAGTGGAGCGTGGTACATTGAGATGGTTCCAGCTACCCACAAACCTCCTTTCACCTCACCTGACACGGCCAGATTTGATCTATGCCTCACCAAACCTGCTAGTGACTATGTAATGACTGGAATGTGATTCAGCATTGTTGACTAAAAGCTTTGATGGCTGTGGTTCTGTAAAGAACGCCCTTTAGGCTGCGGCAAAAGATTGTGTAATAGTTGAACTTTTGACAAAGTAATATTTGATGAATGCTAATAGGATTTAATCCGTGATCAGTCTCTCTGTGGTCAAAGCCTGAAGCATATTGTTTGAAGGTGTTTTTCCTGTGTGTTTTGTTGTTTTCAGGACTTCCAGAGCAGTACTACAGCCTGACGTGGTTTCTGAGTCCCATCCTGGGCCTGATCCTCACCCCTCTCATTGGCTCAGCCAGCGACCGCTGCACCCTGAAATGGGGCCGCAGGAGACCCTTCATCCTGGCACTCTGTGTGGGGGTGTTACTGGGAGTTTCTCTCTTCCTCAATGGGTCCCTCCTAGGTGAGTGGGAGGTACTGTCTGAGTTCCAAATGGAACCCTATTCCTTATAAAGTTCACTACTTTAGACCAGAGCCATAGAGTCCTGTGGGTTGTGGTCAAAAGTAGTGCATTATAAAGGGAATAGGCACTATTTAATCATCTTGTATTGGAAATGTGAAACTCCCTTAGATGCTCATGTTTTCTGTATTGTTACATTATTCTTTAATGAAAGCGCTATATTAAATAAATAGAATGCCTTATTATTATTCGATGTGCTCTAGGATTAGCCCTCGGGGACGTTCCCAGCAGTCAGCCCATTGGGATAGTGCTGACGGTGCTGGGCGTGGTTCTACTGGACTTCAGTGCAGACGCCTCAGATGGGCCTATCAGAGCCTACCTGTTGGATGTAGCCGACACAGAGGAGCAGGACATGGCCCTCAACATACATGCTTTCTCTGCAGGTACACGATGCTGCCCTAGTTGTATTGGCTCCTTCTCAATAGTCTGTCCTTGATTCCTTGTGTCCTCTCCTCCCCACCTCCTCAAACAGTCGGGGGGAAGCAAGAAGAGGATTTAAGAACCCTACAAGCACATTTCTTCTCCTCATATCCTGTTGTCTTTCTGCACTTTCATCTGATGTTTTGAGGAGGAGGCAGGGAGAGGACGGGAGGAGAAGGGAGGAGAGGACGGGAGGAGAAGGGAGGAGAGGAAGGGAGGAGAGGACGGGAGGAGAGGAGAGGAGGGGAGGGGAGGAGAGGAGAGGAGAGGGGAGGGGAGGAGAGGGGAGGAGAGGGGAGGGGAGGAGAGGAGGGGAGGGGAGGGGAGGGGAAGAGGGGAGGGGAGGAGGGGAAGGGAGGAGAGGACTGGAGGAGAAGGGAGGAGAGGACAGGAGGAGAGGACGGGAGGAGAGGAGGGGGGAGGAGAGGAGAGGGGAGGAGAGGAGGGGGGGAGGAGAGGGGAGGAGAGGACGGGAGGAGAGGGGAGGAGAGGACGGAGGAGAGGAGGGGAGGAGAGGAGGGGAGGGGAGGAGAGGAGGGGAGGGGAAGAGAGGAGGGGAGGAGAGGAGGAGGGGAGGGGAAGAGAGGAGGGGAGGAGAGGACACTAAGACACTGTAGAATCACTATGTAACTGGGGAGGAGAGGACACTAAGACACTGTAGAATCACTATGTAACTGGGGGAGGGGAGGACACTAAGACACTGTAGAATCACTATGTAACTGGGGAGGAGAGGACACTAAGACACTGTAGAATCACTATGTAACTGGGGAGGAGAGGACACTAAGACACTGTAGAATCACTATGTAACTGGGGAGGAGAGGACACTAAGACACTGTAGAATCACTATGTAACTGGGGGAGGGGAGGACACTAAGACACTGTAGAATCACTATGTAACTGGGGGGTGAATGCCAAAGACACTATAGAATCACTATGTAACTGGGGGGTGAATGCCAAAGACACTATAGAATCACTATGTAACTGGGGAGGAGAGGACACTAAGACACTGTAGAATCACTATGTAACTGGGGAGGAGAGGACACTAAGACACTGTAGAATCACTATGTAACTGGGGGGTGAATGCCAAAGACACTATAGAATCACTATGTAACTGGGGGGTGAATGCCAAAGACACTATAGAATCACTATGTAACTGGGGAGGTGAATGCCAAAGACACTGTAGAATCACTATGTAACTGGGGGGTGAATGCCAAAGACACTATAGAATCACTATGTAACTGGGGGGTGAATGCCAAAGACACTATAGAATCACTATGTAACTGGGGAGGAAAGGACACTAAGACACTGTAGAATCACTATGTAACTGGGGAGGAGAGGACACTAAGACACTGTAGAATCACTATGTAACTGGGGAGGGAGGACACTAAGACACTGTAGAATCACTATGTAACTGGGGAGGAGAGGACACTAAGACACTGTAGAATCACTATGTAACTGGGGAGGAGAGGACACTAAGACACTGTAGAATCACTATGTAACTGGGGAGGAGAGGACACTAAGACACTGTAGAATCACTATGTAACTGGGGAGGTGAATGCCAAATACACTGTAGAATCACTATGTAACTGGGGAGGGGAGGACACTAAGACACTGTAGAATCACTATGTAACTGGGAAGGGGAGGACACTAAGACACGGTAGAATCACTATGTAACTGGGGGGTGAATGCCAAAGACACTATAGAATCACTATGTAACTGGGGAGGTGAATGCCAAAGACACTATAGAATCACTATGTAACTGGGGGGTGAATGCCAAAGACACTATAGAATCACTATGTAACTGGGGAGGTGAATGCCAAAGACACTGTAGAATCACTATGTAACTGGGGGGTGAATGCCAAAGACACTATAGAATCACTATGTAACTGGGGAGGAGAGGACACTAAGACACTGTAGAATCACTATGTAACTGGGGGAGGGGAGGAGAGGACACTAAGACACTGTAGAATCACTATGTAACTGGGGGGTGAATGCCAAAGACACTATAGTGATTCTATGTAACTGGGGAGGAGAGGACACTAAGACACTGTAGAATCACTATGTAACTGGGGGAGGGGAGGAGAGGACACTAAGACACTGTAGAATCACTATGTAACTGGGGGAGGGGAGGGGAGGACACTAAGACACTGTAGAATCACTATGTAACTGGGGGAGGGGAGGGGAGGACACTAAGACACTGTAGAATCACTATGTAACTGGGGGAGGGGAGGACACTAAGACACTGTAGAATCACTATGTAACTGGGGAGGTGAATGCCAAAGACACTGTAGAATCACTATGTAACTGGGGGGTGAATGCCAAAGACACTATAGAATCACTATGTAACTGGGGAGGGGAGGACACTAAGACACTGTAGAATCACTATGTAACTGGGGAGGGGAGGACACTAAGACACTGTAGAATCACTATGTAACTGGGGAGGGGAGGACACTAAGACACTATAGAATCACTATGTAACTGGGGAGGGGAGGACACTAAGACACTGTAGAATCACTATGTAACTGGGGAGGTGAATGCCAAATACACTGTAGAATCACTATGTAACTGGGGAGGGGAGGACACTAAGACACTGTAGAATCACTATGTAACTGGGAAGGGGAGGACACTAAGACACGGTAGAATCACTATGTAACTGGGGGGTGAATGCCAAAGACACTATAGAATCACTATGTAACTGGGGAGGTGAATGCCAAAGACACTATAGAATCACTATGTAACTGGGGGGTGAATGCCAAAGACACTATAGAATCACTATGTAACTGGGGAGGTGAATGCCAAAGACACTGTAGAATCACTATGTAACTGGGGGGTGAATGCCAAAGACACTATAGAATCACTATGTAACTGGGGAGGAGAGGACACTAAGACACTGTAGAATCACTATGTAACTGGGGGAGGGGAGGAGAGGACACTAAGACACTGTAGAATCACTATGTAACTGGGGGGTGAATGCCAAAGACACTATAGTGATTCTATGTAACTGGGGAGGAGAGGACACTAAGACACTGTAGAATCACTATGTAACTGGGGGAGGGGAGGAGAGGACACTAAGACACTGTAGAATCACTATGTAACTGGGGGAGGGGAGGGGAGGACACTAAGACACTGTAGAATCACTATGTAACTGGGGGAGGGGAGGGGAGGACACTAAGACACTGTAGAATCACTATGTAACTGGGGGAGGGGAGGACACTAAGACACTGTAGAATCACTATGTAACTGGGGAGGTGAATGCCAAAGACACTGTAGAATCACTATGTAACTGGGGGGTGAATGCCAAAGACACTATAGAATCACTATGTAACTGGGGAGGGGAGGACACTAAGACACTGTAGAATCACTATGTAACTGGGGAGGGGAGGACACTAAGACACTGTAGAATCACTATGTAACTGGGGAGGAGAGGACACTAAGACACTGTAGAATCACTATGTAACTGGGGGAGGGGAGGACACTAAGACACTGTAGAATCACTATGTAACTGGGGAGGAGAGGACACTAAGACACTGTAGAATCACTATGTAACTGGGGAGGAGAGGACACTAAGACACTGTAGAATCACTATGTAACTGGGGGAGGGGAGGACACTAAGACACTGTAGAATCACTATGTAACTGGGGGAGGAGAGGACACTAAGACACTGTAGAATCACTATGTAACTGGGGAGGAGAGGACACTAAGACACTGTAGAATCACTATGTAACTGGGGGGTGAATGCCAAAGACACTATAGAATCACTATGTAACTGGGGGGTGAATGCCAAAGACACTATAGAATCACTATGTAACTGGGGAGGTGAATGCCAAAGACACTGTAGAATCACTATGTAACTGGGGGGTGAATGCCAAAGACACTATAGAATCACTATGTAACTGGGGGGTGAATGCCAAAGACACTATAGAATCACTATGTAACTGGGGAGGAGAGGACACTAAGACACTGTAGAATCACTATGTAACTGGGGAGGTGAATGCCAAAGACACTATAGAATCACTATGTAACTGGGGGGTGAATGCCAAAGACACTGTAGAATCACTATGTAACTGGGGAGGTGAATGCCAAAGACACTGTAGAATCACTATGTAACTGGGGGGTGAATGCCAAAGACACTATAGAATCACTATGTAACTGGGGAGGAGAGGACACTAAGACACTGTAGAATCACTATGTAACTGGGGAGGGAGGACACTAAGACACTGTAGAATCACTATGTAACTGGGGAGGAGAGGACACTAAGACACTGTAGAATCACTATGTAACTGGGGAGGAGAGGACACTAAGACACTGTAGAATCACTATGTAACTGGGGAGGAGAGGACACTAAGACACTGTAGAATCACTATGTAACTGGGGAGGTGAATGCCAAATACACTGTAGAATCACTATGTAACTGGGGAGGGGAGGACACTAAGACACTGTAGAATCACTATGTAACTGGGAAGGGGAGGACACTAAGACACGGTAGAATCACTATGTAACTGGGGGGTGAATGCCAAAGACACTGTAGAATCACTATGTAACTGGGGAGGTGAATGCCAAAGACACTATAGAATCACTATGTAACTGGGGGGTGAATGCCAAAGACACTATAGAATCACTATGTAACTGGGGAGGTGAATGCCAAAGACACTATAGAATCACTATGTAACTGGGGGGTGAATGCCAAAGACACTATAGAATCACTATGTAACTGGGGAGGTGAATGCCAAAGACACTGTAGAATCACTATGTAACTGGGGAGGTGAATGCCAAAGACACTGTAGAATCACTATGTAACTGGGGGGTGAATGCCAAAGACACTATAGAATCACTATGTAACTGGGGAGGAGAGGACACTAAGACACTGTAGAATCACTATGTAACTGGGGGAGGGGAGGAGAGGACACTAAGACACTGTAGAATCACTATGTAACTGGGGGGTGAATGCCAAAGACACTATAGTGATTCTATGTAACTGGGGAGGAGAGGACACTAAGACACTGTAGAATCACTATGTAACTGGGGGAGGGGAGGAGAGGACACTAAGACACTGTAGAATCACTATGTAACTGGGGGAGGGGAGGGGAGGACACTAAGACACTGTAGAATCACTATGTAACTGGGGGAGGGGAGGGGAGGACACTAAGACACTGTAGAATCACTATGTAACTGGGGGAGGGGAGGACACTAAGACACTGTAGAATCACTATGTAACTGGGGAGGTGAATGCCAAAGACACTGTAGAATCACTATGTAACTGGGGGGTGAATGCCAAAGACACTATAGAATCACTATGTAACTGGGGAGGGGAGGACACTAAGACACTGTAGAATCACTATGTAACTGGGGAGGGGAGGACACTAAGACACTGTAGAATCACTATGTAACTGGGGAGGGGAGGACACTAAGACACTATAGAATCACTATGTAACTGGGGAGGGGAGGACACTAAGACACTGTAGAATCACTATGTAACTGGGGAGGAGAGGACACTAAGACACTGTAGAATCACTATGTAACTGGGGGAGGGGAGGACACTAAGACACTGTAGAATCACTATGTAACTGGGGAGGAGAGGACACTAAGACACTGTAGAATCACTATGTAACTGGGGAGGAGAGGACACTAAGACACTGTAGAATCACTATGTAACTGGGGAGGAGAGGACACTAAGACACTGTAGAATCACTATGTAACTGGGGAGGAGAGGACACTAAGACACTGTAGAATCACTATGTAACTGGGGGAGGGGAGGACACTAAGACACTGTAGAATCACTATGTAACTGGGGGAGGAGAGGACACTAAGACACTGTAGAATCACTATGTAACTGGGGAGGAGAGGACACTAAGACACTGTAGAATCACTATGTAACTGGGGGGTGAATGCCAAAGACACTATAGAATCACTATGTAACTGGGGGGTGAATGCCAAAGACACTATAGAATCACTATGTAACTGGGGAGGTGAATGCCAAAGACACTGTAGAATCACTATGTAACTGGGGGGTGAATGCCAAAGACACTATAGAATCACTATGTAACTGGGGGGTGAATGCCAAAGACACTATAGAATCACTATGTAACTGGGGAGGAGAGGACACTAAGACACTGTAGAATCACTATGTAACTGGGGAGGTGAATGCCAAAGACACTATAGAATCACTATGTAACTGGGGGGTGAATGCCAAAGACACTATAGAATCACTATGTAACTGGGGAGGTGAATGCCAAAGACACTGTAGAATCACTATGTAACTGGGGGGTGAATGCCAAAGACACTATAGAATCACTATGTAACTGGGGAGGAGAGGACACTAAGACACTGTAGAATCACTATGTAACTGGGGAGGAGAGGACACTAAGACACTGTAGAATCACTATGTAACTGGGGAGGGAGGACACTAAGACACTGTAGAATCACTATGTAACTGGGGAGGAGAGGACACTAAGACACTGTAGAATCACTATGTAACTGGGGAGGAGAGGACACTAAGACACTGTAGAATCACTATGTAACTGGGGAGGAGAGGACACTAAGACACTGTAGAATCACTATGTAACTGGGGAGGTGAATGCCAAATACACTGTAGAATCACTATGTAACTGGGGAGGGGAGGACACTAAGACACTGTAGAATCACTATGTAACTGGGAAGGGGAGGACACTAAGACACTATAGAATCACTATGTAACTGGGGAGGTGAATGCCAAAGACACTATAGAATCACTATGTAACTGGGGGTGAATGCCAAAGACACTATAGAATCACTATGTAACTGGGGAGGTGAATGCCAAAGACACTGTAGAATCACTATGTAACTGGGGAGGTGAATGCCAAAGACACTGTAGAATCACTATGTAACTGGGGGGTGAATGCCAAAGACACTATAGAATCACTATGTAACTGGGGAGGAGAGGACACTAAGACACTGTAGAATCACTATGTAACTGGGGGAGGGGAGGAGAGGACACTAAGACACTGTAGAATCACTATGTAACTGGGGGGTGAATGCCAAAGACACTATAGTGATTCTATGTAACTGGGGAGGAGAGGACACTAAGACACTGTAGAATCACTATGTAACTGGGGGAGGGGAGGAGAGGACACTAAGACACTGTAGAATCACTATGTAACTGGGGGAGGGGAGGGGAGGACACTAAGACACTGTAGAATCACTATGTAACTGGGGGAGGGGAGGGGAGGACACTAAGACACTGTAGAATCACTATGTAACTGGGGGAGGGGAGGACACTAAGACACTGTAGAATCACTATGTAACTGGGGAGGTGAATGCCAAAGACACTGTAGAATCACTATGTAACTGGGGGGTGAATGCCAAAGACACTATAGAATCACTATGTAACTGGGGAGGGGAGGACACTAAGACACTGTAGAATCACTATGTAACTGGGGAGGGGAGGACACTAAGACACTGTAGAATCACTATGTAACTGGGGAGGGGAGGACACTAAGACACTATAGAATCACTATGTAACTGGGGAGGGGAGGACACTAGGACACTGTAGAATCACTATGTAACTGGGGAGGAGAGGACACTAAGACACTGTAGAATCACTATGTAACTGGGGAGGGGAGGACACTAAGACACTGTAGAATCACTATGTAACTGGGGGAGGGGAGGAGAGGACACTAAGACACTGTAGAATCACTATGTAACTGGGGAGGAGAGGACACTAAGACACTGTAGAATCACTATGTAACTGGGGGGTGAATGCCAAAGACACTATAGAATCACTATGTAACTGGGGAGGAGAGGACACTAAGACACTGTAGAATCACTATGTAACTGGGGAGGAGAGGACACTGTATAATCACTATGTAACTGGGGAGGAGAGGACACTAAGACACTGTAGAATCACTATGTAACTGGGGGGGTGAATGCCAAAGACACTATAGAATCACTATGTAACTGGGGGGTGAATGCCAAAGACACTATAGAATCACTATGTAACTGGGGAGGAGAGGACACTCTAGAATCACTATGTAACTGGGGAGGAGAGGACACTAAGACACTGTAGAATCACTATGTAACTGGGGGGGTGAATGCCAAAGACACTGTAGAATCACTATGTAACTGGGGAGGTGAATGCCAAAGACACTATAGAATCACTATGTAACTGGGGGGTGAATGCCAAAGACACTATAGAATCACTATGTAACTGGGGAGGTGAATGCCAAAGACACTGTAGAATCACTATGTAACTGGGGAGGTGAATGCCAAAGACACTGTAGAATCACTATGTAACTGGGGGGTGAATGCCAAAGACACTATAGAATCACTATGTAACTGGGGAGGAGAGGACACTAAGACACTGTAGAATCACTATGTAACTGGGGGAGGGGAGGAGAGGACACTAAGACACTGTAGAATCACTATGTAACTGGGGGGTGAATGCCAAAGACACTATAGTGATTCTATGTAACTGGGGAGGAGAGGACACTAAGACACTGTAGAATCACTATGTAACTGGGGGAGGGGAGGAGAGGACACTAAGACACTGTAGAATCACTATGTAACTGGGGGAGGGGAGGGGAGGACACTAAGACACTGTAGAATCACTATGTAACTGGGGGAGGGGAGGGGAGGACACTAAGACACTGTAGAATCACTATGTAACTGGGGGAGGGGAGGACACTAAGACACTGTAGAATCACTATGTAACTGGGGAGGTGAATGCCAAAGACACTGTAGAATCACTATGTAACTGGGGGGTGAATGCCAAAGACACTATAGAATCACTATGTAACTGGGGAGGGGAGGACACTAAGACACTGTAGAATCACTATGTAACTGGGGAGGGGAGGACACTAAGACACTGTAGAATCACTATGTAACTGGGGAGGGGAGGACACTAAGACACTATAGAATCACTATGTAACTGGGGAGGGGAGGACACTAAGACACTGTAG
Source organism: Oncorhynchus kisutch (assembly GCF_002021735.2). Taxonomy (NCBI): domain Eukaryota; kingdom Metazoa; phylum Chordata; class Actinopteri; order Salmoniformes; family Salmonidae; genus Oncorhynchus; species Oncorhynchus kisutch. The sequence goes on along the minus strand of NW_022261979.1, from coordinate 1,710,905 downwards.
AATCACTATGTAACTGGGGAGGAGAGGACACTAAGACACTGTAGAATCACTATGTAACTGGGGGAGGGGAGGACACTAAGACACTGTAGAATCACTATGTAACTGGGGAGGAGAGGACACTAAGACACTGTAGAATCACTATGTAACTGGGGAGGAGAGGACACTAAGACACTGTAGAATCACTATGTAACTGGGGAGGAGAGGACACTAAGACACTGTAGAATCACTATGTAACTGGGGAGGAGAGGACACTAAGACACTGTAGAATCACTATGTAACTGGGGGAGGGGAGGACACTAAGACACTGTAGAATCACTATGTAACTGGGGGAGGAGAGGACACTAAGACACTGTAGAATCACTATGTAACTGGGGAGGAGAGGACACTAAGACACTGTAGAATCACTATGTAACTGGGGGGTGAATGCCAAAGACACTATAGAATCACTATGTAACTGGGGGGTGAATGCCAAAGACACTATAGAATCACTATGTAACTGGGGAGGTGAATGCCAAAGACACTGTAGAATCACTATGTAACTGGGGGGTGAATGCCAAAGACACTATAGAATCACTATGTAACTGGGGGGTGAATGCCAAAGACACTATAGAATCACTATGTAACTGGGGAGGAGAGGACACTAAGACACTGTAGAATCACTATGTAACTGGGGAGGTGAATGCCAAAGACACTATAGAATCACTATGTAACTGGGGGGTGAATGCCAAAGACACTATAGAATCACTATGTAACTGGGGAGGTGAATGCCAAAGACACTGTAGAATCACTATGTAACTGGGGGGTGAATGCCAAAGACACTATAGAATCACTATGTAACTGGGGAGGAGAGGACACTAAGACACTGTAGAATCACTATGTAACTGGGGAGGAGAGGACACTAAGACACTGTAGAATCACTATGTAACTGGGGAGGGAGGACACTAAGACACTGTAGAATCACTATGTAACTGGGGAGGAGAGGACACTAAGACACTGTAGAATCACTATGTAACTGGGGAGGAGAGGACACTAAGACACTGTAGAATCACTATGTAACTGGGGAGGAGAGGACACTAAGACACTGTAGAATCACTATGTAACTGGGGAGGTGAATGCCAAATACACTGTAGAATCACTATGTAACTGGGGAGGGGAGGACACTAAGACACTGTAGAATCACTATGTAACTGGGAAGGGGAGGACACTAAGACACTATAGAATCACTATGTAACTGGGGAGGTGAATGCCAAAGACACTATAGAATCACTATGTAACTGGGGGGTGAATGCCAAAGACACTATAGAATCACTATGTAACTGGGGAGGTGAATGCCAAAGACACTGTAGAATCACTATGTAACTGGGGAGGTGAATGCCAAAGACACTGTAGAATCACTATGTAACTGGGGGGTGAATGCCAAAGACACTATAGAATCACTATGTAACTGGGGAGGAGAGGACACTAAGACACTGTAGAATCACTATGTAACTGGGGGAGGGGAGGAGAGGACACTAAGACACTGTAGAATCACTATGTAACTGGGGGGTGAATGCCAAAGACACTATAGTGATTCTATGTAACTGGGGAGGAGAGGACACTAAGACACTGTAGAATCACTATGTAACTGGGGGAGGGGAGGAGAGGACACTAAGACACTGTAGAATCACTATGTAACTGGGGGAGGGGAGGGGAGGACACTAAGACACTGTAGAATCACTATGTAACTGGGGGAGGGGAGGGGAGGACACTAAGACACTGTAGAATCACTATGTAACTGGGGGAGGGGAGGACACTAAGACACTGTAGAATCACTATGTAACTGGGGAGGTGAATGCCAAAGACACTGTAGAATCACTATGTAACTGGGGGGTGAATGCCAAAGACACTATAGAATCACTATGTAACTGGGGAGGGGAGGACACTAAGACACTGTAGAATCACTATGTAACTGGGGAGGGGAGGACACTAAGACACTGTAGAATCACTATGTAACTGGGGAGGGGAGGACACTAAGACACTATAGAATCACTATGTAACTGGGGAGGGGAGGACACTAGGACACTGTAGAATCACTATGTAACTGGGGAGGAGAGGACACTAAGACACTGTAGAATCACTATGTAACTGGGGAGGGGAGGACACTAAGACACTGTAGAATCACTATGTAACTGGGGGAGGGGAGGAGAGGACACTAAGACACTGTAGAATCACTATGTAACTGGGGAGGAGAGGACACTAAGACACTGTAGAATCACTATGTAACTGGGGGGTGAATGCCAAAGACACTATAGAATCACTATGTAACTGGGGAGGAGAGGACACTAAGACACTGTAGAATCACTATGTAACTGGGGAGGAGAGGACACTGTATAATCACTATGTAACTGGGGAGGAGAGGACACTAAGACACTGTAGAATCACTATGTAACTGGGGGGGTGAATGCCAAAGACACTATAGAATCACTATGTAACTGGGGGGTGAATGCCAAAGACACTATAGAATCACTATGTAACTGGGGAGGAGAGGACACTCTAGAATCACTATGTAACTGGGGAGGAGAGGACACTAAGACACTGTAGAATCACTATGTAACTGGGGGGGTGAATGCCAAAGACACTGTAGAATCACTATGTAACTGGGGGGTGAATGCCAAAGACACTATAGAATCACTATGTAACTGGGGAGGTGAATGCCAAAGACACTGTAGAATCACTATGTAACTGGGGGGTGAATGCCAAAGACACTGTAGAATCACTATGTAACTGGGGAGGAGAGGACACTAAGACACTGTAGAATCACTATGTAACTGGGGAGGAGAGGACACTAAGACACTGTAGAATCACTATGTAACTGGGGAGGAGAGGACACTATAGAATCACTATGTAACTGGGGAGGAGAGGACACTAAGACACTGTAGAATCACTATGTAACTGGGGGAGGGGAGGACACTAAGACACTGTAGAATCACTATGTAACTGGGGGAGGAGAGGACACTAAGACACTGTAGAATCACTATGTAACTGGGGGAGGGGAGGACACTAAGACCCTGTAGAATCACTATGTAACTGGGGGAGGGGAGGAGAGGACACTAAGACACTGTAGAATCACTATGTAACTGGGGAGGAGAGGACACTAAGACACTGTAGAATCACTATGTAACTGGGGGGGTGAATGCCAAAGACACTATAGAATCACTATGTAACTGGGGGGGTGAATGCCAAAGACACTGTAGAATCACTATGTAACTGGGGGGTGAATGCCAAAGACACTATAGAATCACTATGTAACTGGGGGGGTGAATGCCAAAGACACTGTAGAATCACTATGTAACTGGGGGGGAGAGGACACTATAGAATCACTATGTAACTGGGGGGGGGGGTTATTATTGCTCAATGTTCCATAAAGGGAGCAGCTATCAGTCATGTCTTGAGTCAGTTTTAAATGGATTTCATGTTGTTGAAGCCGGTGTGTATGATTGGTGGAGCTACATGTTTGGAATGTGAGGTCACATGGCACCCCCTCTAAACAAATACAATCTTTACTTTTATTGGTCACAGTTGTTCACGTGATGATTCCCTGGGGAAATGAACAAACACATAAGGAAACTCCTTTATCATTGGTATTTGGAGCACCGAACAACTCATAAAGTGACTTGCTCTAACATTTAGACATTGTGTTTTGGCAGGGCTGGGAGGAGCGGTTGGCTACGTGCTGGGTGGCCTGGACTGGACCAGCACCATCCTGGGCACGGCCTTCAAGTCCCAGGAGCAGATCCTGTTTGTGTTTGCTGCCGTCATCTTCACCATATCTGTGATTCTACACATGTTCAGTATCAAGGAGGAGAGTTTTGAGGCTCGTGGTGACACTCTGGGAGACTCTGACTCTGACAGCCTGTCCTCCTCAGAGAAACTGAAGGGGGGCTTGGTGGGGCCTCGTAGTGTACCTCAGCTGGACGTTATAGGAGAGGAGGACGCCCAGTCAGAGAGGGAGCTCTTCATCAACGTGGACAGGGTGAGGAGTAAGAGCGACTCGGTGCTGGCCATGCCTGACGCCACCATCGAGCTGGACTCAGACCTGGACCAGGACGGTCATTTCCTGGCCGACATTGAGCCCTCCATCTTTCAGGACTACCCCCAAGATTTGTACCCTGGCACCCCTCAGAGACACTACAGTGGATGGGGCATCCAGGACCTGGAAGGCCCCCAGGCTGAGGCTCAGGCAGACAGCCAGCTGCCCCTCTTCCACCAGGACCCCTCCCCCTACTACAGCAGGGAGCACATGTTGTTCAACAACCAGACCAACCAGGGAGCCAAGTGCCTCAACGGGGCCTCAGCGGCCCCGGCGGTCCCCTCCAACCACACAGCCCGCGGGGCCAACAGCCAGGGCCGTATGCCAGGCCTGAGGCCGTCCAACACCAGCACCACTACCGGGGCACGCCGCTTCCCCTTCTACCGCCAGCCGTCATTTACATTCTCTTACTATGGCCGCGTGGGTTCAGCACGATACCGCCACCGCAGAAACACCATGGGTAATCCGGCCGGCGCCAACCTCCGCATCAAGACCTCGCAGAGCATGAACGACATCTACGAGCACATGCAGCGGCGGCAGCAGAGGAGGGAGCTCCAGCAGAGCAGCACCACACTGTCCAGCGGGGACTCTGAGAGGGACGACGGAGACCAGGGGGGCACCACGGTCAAGCTGCTGTGGCTGTCCATGCTGAAGATGCCCCCCCAGCTGCTGAGGCTCTGCGTCTGTCATCTCCTCACCTGGTTCTCCATCATCGCTGAGGCAGTCTTCTACACAGACTTCATGGGACAGGTCATCTATGCTGGAGACCCCACAGTGAGAACCTGTCCAGTCCTCCATTATAATTCATTGTATATTGTAGTTCATTATAGTTTGTAGTTTATTTCAGTAAGAGAATGAGGACTCTTGTTTTATTTGTCTATCTTTCCTCAATAATCTATTGTTCCTGTTTTCCTTCCTTCTCTTTCTACTCTTCTTTCCTATTCTCTGTTACTCCTCTACAGGACAGGGAACCCTCAGAATCACTAGGTCTCTGTTACTCCTCTACAGGACAGGGAACCCTCAGAATCACTAGGTCTCTGTTTCTCCTCTACAGGACAGGGAACCCTCAGAATCACTAGGTCTCTGTTACTCCTCTACAGGACAGGGAACCCTCAGAATCACTAGGTCTCTGTTTCTCCTCTACAGGACAGGGAACCCTCAGAATCACTAGGTCTCTGTTACTCCTCTACAGGACAGGGAACCCTCAGAATCACTAGATCTCTGTTTCTCCTCTACAGGACAGGGAACCCTCAGAATCACTAGGTCTCTGTTTCTCCTCTACAGGACAGGGAACCCTCAGAATCACTAGGTCTCTGTTACTCCTCTACAGGACAGGGAACCCTCAGAATCACTAGGTCTCTGTTTCTCCTCTACAGGACAGGGAACCCTCAGAATCACTAGGTCTCTGTTTCTCCTCTACAGGACAGGGAACCCTCAGAATCACTAGGTCTCTGTTTCTCCTCTACAGGACAGGGAACCCTCAGAATCACTAGGTCTCTGTTTCTCCTCTACAGGACAGAATACCCTCAGAATCACTAGGTCTCTGTTTCTCCTCTACAGGACAGGGAACCCTCAGAATCACTAGGTCTCTGTTTCTCCTCTACAGGACAGGGAACCCTCAGAATCACTAGGTCTCTGTTTCTCCTCTACAGGACAGGGAACCCTCAGAATCACTAGGTCTCTGTTTCTCCTCTACAGGACAGGGAACCCTCAGAATCACTAGGTCTCTGTTTCTCCTCTACAGGACAGGGAACCCTCAGAATCACTAGGTCTCTGTTTCTCCTCTACAGGACAGGGAACCCTCAGAATCACTAGGTCTCTGTTTCTCCTCTACAGGACAGGGAACCCTCAGAATCACTAGGTCTCTGTTTCTCCTCTACAGGACAGGGAACCCTCAGAATCACTAGGTCTCTGTTTCTCCTCTACAGGACAGGGAACCCTCAGAATCACTAGGTCTCTGTTTCTCCTCTACAGGACAGGGAGCCCTCAATCTCTAGGTCTACTGACAAGGGCTCAAGTTATTTTAAATGCCGATGTAATGTTTTTAATGGGACAAAATGTTAAATCTGATAAAATGCACAATTTTGTGGTGCAAATTGATTTGGGAGTTTATGGACTTGTGTTCTATTTTCTCTGTCTAGGCTCCTGCTAACTCCACTAACCTGCAGAAGTACCATAAAGGGGTTCAGATGGGCTGCTGGGGACTGGTTGTCTATGCTGCTACCGCTGCAGTCTGCTCAGGTAGGTCCTACTCCTTAGAGAAATACACAGTGTGGAAAGCAACGTGAACAGTGTGGACGGCAACGTGGACGGCAACGTGGACGGTGTGGACGGCAACGTGGACGGTGTGGACGGCAACGTGGACGGTGTGGACGGCAACGTGGACGGTGTGGACGGCAACGTGTACAGTATGGACAGCAAAATGGACAGCAACGTGTACAGTATGGACAGCAATGTGGACAGCAACGTGTACAGTATGGACAGCAATGTGGACAGCAACGTGTACAGTATGGACAGCATTGTGGACAGCAACGTGTATACTATGGACAGCAATGTGGACAGCAACGTGTACACTATGGACAGCAATGTGGACAGCAACGTGTACTGTGTGGACAGCAACGTGTACTGTGTGGACAGCAACGTGTACGGTATGAACAGCAAAATGGACAGCAACGTGTACAGTATGGACAGCAATGTGGACAGCGACGTGTACAGTATGGACAGCAATGTGGACAGCGACGTGTACAGTATGGACAGCAATGTGGACAGCAACGTGTACAGTATGGACAGCAATGTGGACAGCAACGTGTACAGTATGGACAGCAATGTGGACAGCAAAGTGTACAGTATGTACAGCAACGTGTACGGGATGTGCAGCAACGTGTACAGCAACGTGTACAGTATGGACAGCAACCTGTACGGTTATGGAAAGCAACGTGAACAGTGTGGACGGCAACGTGGACGGTGTGGACGGCAACGTGGACGGTGTGGACGGCAACGTGGACGGTGTGGACGGCAACGTGTACAGTATGGACAGCATTGTGGACAGCAACGTGTACAGTATGGACAGCAATGTGGACAGCAACGTGTACACTATGGACAGCAATGTGGACAGCAACGTGTACACTATGGACAGCAATGTGGACAGCAACGTGTACACTATGGACAGCAATGTGGACAGCAACATGTACACTATGGACAGCAACGTGTACTGTGTGGACAGCAACGTGTACGGTATGAACAGCAACGTGTACGGTAAGAACAGCAATGTGGACAGCAACGTGTACAGTATGGACAGCAATGTGGACAGCAACGTGTACAGTATGGACAGCAACGTGTACGGGATGTGCAGCAACGTGCACAGCAACGTGTACAGTATGGACAGCAACCTGTACGGTTATGGACAGCAACGTGTATTGTATGTACTGTATGGACAGCAATGTGTACAGTATGGATTGCAAGGTGTACGGTATGGACAGCAACATGGACAGCAAGGTGTACGGGATGTGCAGCAACGTGTACAGTATGGACAGCAACCTGTACGGTATGGACAGCAACGTGTATTGTGTGTACGGTATGGACAGCAATGTGGACAGCAACGTGTACAGTATGGACAGCAATGTGGACAGCAACGTGTACAGTATGGACAGCAATGTGGACAGCAACGTGTACAGTATGGACAGCAATGTGGACAGCAACGTGTACAGTATGGACAGCAATGTGGACAGCAACGTGTACAGTATGGACAGCAATGTGGACAGCAACGTGTACAGTATGGACAGCAATGTGGACAGCAACGTGTACAGTATGGACAGCAACGTGTACAGTATGGACAGCAATGTGGACAGCAATGTGGACAGTATGGACAGCAATGTGGACAGCAATGTGGACAGCAACGTGTACAGTATGGACAGCAATGTGGACAGCAATGTGGACAGCAACGTGTACAGTATGGACAGCAATGTGTACAGCAACGTGTACAGTATGGACAGCAATGTGGACAGCAACGTGTACAGTATGGACAGCAACGTGTACAGTATGGACAGCAATGTGTACAGTGTGGACAGCAATGTGGACAGTATGGACAGCAATGTGGACAGTATGGACAGCAATGTGGACAGCAACGTGTACAGTATGGACAGCAACGTGTACAGTATGGACAGCAACGTGTATGGTATGAACAGCAACGTGTATGGTATGAACAGCAACGTGTATGGTATGAACAGCAACGTGTATACCAAAGAGTGAGGTCTTGACTCACAACCAGTATAGTGAGTACTAAGTACTTGCTACTTAATGCAACTAATTTGTGCCAACTCAATAATGTTGCGTATGTTGTATTTGTTGACAGCTGTGCTCCAGAAGTACCTGGACAACTACGACCTGAGCATTAAGGTGATCTACATCCTGGGTACTCTGAGCTTCTCCCTGGGAACTGCAGTCATGGCGATCTTCCCTAACGTCTACGTTGCCATGGTGATGATCAGCACCATGGGCATCATCTCCATGAGTATCTCCTACTGCCCATATGCTCTGCTGGGCCAGTACCACGAGAACAAGGAGGTGAGGATCACTGTGGAACACCATAGATCACTATACACTGAGTGCACAAAACATTAGGAACACCTCCCTAATATTGAGTTACAGCCCCCCCCCTTTGTCCTCAGAACAGCCTCAATATGTCGGACCATGGACTTTGCAGGGTGTCAAGTGTTCCACAGGGATGCTGGCACATGTTGAATCCCATGTTTCCCACAGTTGTAAAATTAGCAGGTTGTCCTTTCGGTGGTGGAACATTCTTGACACATTCCCTCAATGTGTGAAGCCAATGCCGAACGCCCGATAGCTGTAGTGTAGCTGAGCCATGTCTCAATTGTGTTAAGGCACTCTTCATATAATTATTTAAAATGCCATTTTGTATGGCATGTTCAATGAAAACAAAGTTTAAACTCTCTGTTTCGGCTGCATGGCCTTCGTCTTCAACATGTCTCCATCTACACTGTTTGAAGTGGATTTAATATCAATAAGGGATCCTAGCTTTCACCTGGATTCACCTGGTCAGTCTATGTCATGGAAAGAGCAGGTGTTCTTAATGTTTTGTACACTCAGTGTAGATGACTTTAGTTCACTATAGATCTTAACAGACCTAGTTAGTAGACGCTGCCAGTAGCATGAGAACAAGGATGTCGGTACACTTTCAAAGGGGTCATATTGTTAATAAAAACGACTTGATATGGATATGATGTTGCTCATTCTAGGCCAATGTGATGATAACTGAGTTAGACTATTACCTAGTTCCAATCTTTGGACTGATGTGAGAGATGAGTTAAAAACAGGTCATTTCTTCCCCCCTCTGTCTCTACCGCAGTACATCCACCACAGTCCGGGGAAGTCGCGACGAGGCTTCGGCATCGACTGTGCCATACTGTCGTGCCAGGTGTACATTGCCCAGATCCTGGTGGCGTCTGCACTGAGCACGGTGGTGGACGCGGTGGGCAGCGTGCGGGTCATCCCAATGATGGCCTCTGGAGGCTCCTTCCTGGGCTTCCTCACCTCCACCTTCCTGGTCATCTACCCAGACTCCTCCACTCCCACCACTACGCAGGACCAGGAGGGGTATGGAGAGGAGGGGGCTCCGGCCCTGGTGGCCCCAGAACCAGGCCCCAGTGGTAGCAGTATGCAGGAGCCAGTAGTCCTTCTCAAAGCGTCTCCTAAGGGCAGCAGCAGCACGGCACACTACGAGTCCACTATTTAACAAAGAAGAAGAGGGACCAGGATAAAATACTGGTGGCATCACAATAGTCATAGTGTCTTCCTCTCTTTGTCTCCTTTCTTTAATCTGCACAGACAGTGACCCAGCCTTAACACTCACTAGTCACATGAGTTCCAGTGGGATGGACTGTTCCAATGAACACGTTGTGTATTTCTTAACATATGGCTGTTTTTCTTTTCCTCCTGGGGTTCAAATGTTTGTGGGTTCACTGATTACGTCCCAAAAGCACCCTACTCCCTTTATAGTGCACTTTTTACCTGGGTCCACAAGGCTCTGGTCAAATGTAGTGCACTAAATAGGGAATAGGGTGCCATTTGGGACTCATTCACAGTTTGAAAGGCCTGCAGGCCTTATCAGAAGGATTATCCACAATATCAGGAGTATCCACCTCATACACAGGATCTAATGCTGGACTCTCTTTTTTACTCATGGGATCTAATGCTGGACTCTTTTTCTTAAACGTGACTGGGACTTGTTCTGTAGATGTTTGTTTAGACTGCACATGAATATTTTCACTCCATTTCTAAATTGAAAACATGTTTTATTGATTTATTTTGTGATTGTACAAAATGGTTTGAGTGACCGATCAACTTTTTTAGATCAAACTTAGTTTCCCCACAGACAGAATGATATAGGAGTCCCTATGTTACTGTGACCTCACTAAAGATGCTGCAGTCACAGAGGATCCAGTTCAGAACAGTATGGGAGTCTCTCTTACTATGACCTCACTAAAGATGCTGCAGTCACAGAGGATCCAGTTCAGAACAATATAGGAGTCGCTCTGTTACTGTGATCTCACTAAAGATGCTACAGTCACAGAGGATCCAGTTCAGAACAATATAGGAGTCGCTCTGTTACTGTGATCTCACTAAAGATGCTACAGTCACAGAGGATCCAGTTCAGAACTTTATAGGAGTCGCTCTGTTACTGTGATCTCACTAAAGATGCTACAGTCACAGAGGATCCAGTTCAGAACTTTATAGGAGTCGCTCTGTTACTGTGATCTCACTAAAGATGCTACAGTCACAGAGGATCCAGTTCAGAACAATATAGGAGTCGCTTTGTTACTGTGATCTCACTAAAGATTCTGCAGCCATCGAAGATCCAGTTTAGAACAGTATAGGTGTTACTCGCTGTTACTGTGACCTCACTAAGGGGCGGCAGGGTAGCCTAGTGGTTAGAGCGTTGGACTAGTAACCGAAAGGTTGCAAGTTCAAATCCCTGAGCTGACAAGGTACTAATATGTCGTTCTGGCCCTGAACAAGCAGTCGGTCAGAACAATATAGGACTCGGTCTCTTTTACTGTGACCTCATTATGCCAAAGAGGATCCAGTTCAGAACAATATAGGACTCGGTCTCTTTTACTGTGACCTCACTATGCCACAGAGGATCCAGTTCAGAACAATATAGGAGTCGGTCTCTTTTACTGTGACCTCACTATGCCACAGAGGATCCAGTTCAGGGTCAGTCAGTTACATTCCCTATTATAAACACCATCCACTAACTTTCTTCAGTCTATTGACATGTATATCATGAAAACACTCAGGGCTGTTATACAGCACAGATGATATGTCCAGGTTACACCAAAAGTCCAAAGAACCATTCAGGATGTTCCTGTTTGTAGCTCACATTTGCCATTTACTGGGTTGAGTGGCCTATAGCCTACTGTTTACATGGCAGAGTTGGATAAATGTTATCAGCCTTAAGATAATCAAATGCTGAAGTGATGATGCTTACATTCTAACACATATCAATATTTTAAAAAGGGAACATGTTGTCAACCTCTAAATGATGCATGGAAGAATACTAGATTTCATACTACAACTAGTCATTACAAATGGTCTATGATCATAAGATGCCTTTGGGCCCATCCAGCATTGAAGAAACCCTACACTGTACTGTGCTACAGTAAGTAGCCCTCTGTTGTTCTGAACCATCTGTTCCACAGGGTAACGCACAAGAAAGGATATTGCTCTGTATGTTTTTACATTTAACAACTGCAAAAGCTGCACTATAAATGTTAAGAACTTTAAGAGAGGACAGTGTGTGTGTCATTATTTATCTGGCAGAACATTCATGCACATCTGTTGAGAAATCTGAGATGAAGTCCCAAACGGTAGTGCGTTACCTTTGACTAGAGTCCTACAGGGCATGTACAACTAATGAGCTGTGTGCCTAGAAGGTCTTCCCAGGCCCAGAGTCCTACAGGGCATGTACAACTAATGAGCTGTGTGTCTAGAAGGTCTTCCCAGGCCCAGAGTCCTACAGGGCATGTACAACTAATGAGCTGTGTGCCTAGAAGGTCTTCCCAGGACCAGAGTCCTACAGGGCATGTACAACTAATGAGCTGTGTGCCTAGAAGGTCTTCCCAGGCCCAGAGTCCTACAGGGCATGTACAACTAATGAGCTGTGTGCCTAGAAGGTCTTCCCAGGCCCAGAGTGTTGGGTTTAGGAGTTGTTCCACCTACGTGAGGTGGTAGGTAGAGGGTGGTATTCACCAGGAACCAAATGGAAGTAAAGGGGTGGATACGGGGGCGAACCTCACTGAATTTATCCAATCAAAAAGTGTCCTGTTGCAAAGCGTTTTGGAGGTGTTCTCAGATGAAGAGGATTCCACATCACATCCAGCAGAAACATCTGGCTCTAGAAAGTGGGAAAAGGAACTTTTTGGTACATTTTTCTTGTCAACTGCTGTAATTTGAGAGGTTTGGTTGTAATGGGGGAAATATAAATGTCTAACTGGTTGTGAATAGTTTTAGTTTGGGAATGTGTGCAAATGAGAAATTAAATTGGTCACACTCAAGTTTCAATCTTTATAATATAAATTATTTCAACATTTTGGTTTCAAAGTCGAGCAATGATTTTGTCAAAGTGGAAATGTTATATTCCCTTCTGCTGTTGAGCTGTACAGACGTGTTATACCTTGTTAACAACTAACCTGCTGACTCTGTTAACAACTAACCTGCTGACCCTGTTAACAACTAACCTGCTGACCCTGTTAACAACTAACCTGCTGACCCTGATAACAACTAACCTGCTGACCCTGTTAACAACTAACCTGCTGACCCTGATAACAACTAACCTGCTGACCCTGTTAACAACTAACCTGCTGACCCTGATAACTAACCTTCTGACCCTGATAACTAACCTTCTAACCCTGATAACTAACCTTCTGACCCTGATAACTAACCTTCTGACCCTGATAACTAACCTTCTGACCCTGATAACTAACCTTCTGACCCTGATAACTAACCTTCTGACCCTGTTAACAACTAACCTGCTGACCCTGATAACTAACCTTCTGACCCTGATAACTAACCTGCTGACACTAACACTGTTAATTAACAGGGTATTTGTGTACAAATGGAGGATAGGTAATGAATGCACCGTTAAATATCAAAATGATGTCCCTCCCCAAATGTAATTAAAATAACCAGCAGCGGTTGCCTTCTTTGAAGAAGCAGAATCGTTATGCCTTTATTGCGACTTTGTTAACACTAAACTTAAATTGAGTGTCGTTGCATTGTTACAATGTTGCACATTGCTCACTAGATGGCACTATAACAAAGTTGATAGAGAAACAATGAGTCTTCTGACATAATTTATTATAGCAGTTTTGTTAAGTAGGCAATGCAGCTTCTTAACTTCTACGACAGCAAATTAGAATGCACGAGGTTTTGAATTCTTTACAAAAGTAGGGGCAACTGCATTTTTCCAGTACGCATGATTTTGTATCCTTTCAGAAAGCAGGAAGCAGCACGCTGTTAATCGCAGTCAGACAGATAACAGCATTTCCTGGGAAGGTCAATTCAACGGCATTGTTTACAAAGGTGTTTTGATTGTGTCTTTCGGTGGCTACAAATTCATTCAAACGAATGTCAGTGACTTTGGCCCGTGATCTTGGATTACCGATGGACCAACAGGTTGGTGAAAATCATTCATTGGCATTTGAAATAAATCAGTTAAAGACTAACTTTCTGTTTTGACAATTTAAATTTTTATATGTAGCTGAGCTACCTCCTATATTTTTACGGAAACATGAATATGCTTTGACAGTGATGTATGCGCAATAGCTATTGATTGACACACAACATGGAATTTGATCATCACATGCTCTTGGCCTATAAAGGGATCTTGGCTCTTTCAGTATGGCTTGTATGGAAAGAATGCGGAGGTAATCAATGTTGCCAAGTTTTCCAGAGACACCAATTCATCAATGGAAACTAAATGCATTGTATGTCAGTCAAACAGTACTGAAAAGGCTGGGAATATGGGGAGATAAGGGGATTAAGCAGACAAAAGGAGTGTCCGATTTGAGCCTATTTCACTGTAACGCATTCATTTTAGTGCTGCTTCTAATTGTCTAGTTCAGACTACAACTGCAAAGGACTTGTGACATGAACTGCTGAAATCACATAAAACATTTAATTGTTCCAGTTCTGCAGCTATAATGACGTGATGCATGTGTATAATATGCGAAGCTATGCAGGAACTGGTGACAGGTCGCTTTTCAGACCGCCCATTAGAAAGTCACACCTCTATTGTAGATGCCAAAGGGATATGAGTGCAGTTACTACGTTTTTTAAATGACATATTTAGTTGAATCTAAAAAGGCACTTATTTTCAATACAGCAGCACTAGGCCACCCACCCACCCCATCATAAAGTGGACTGTGCCACTCCTCAATTGAGTTTTCTCAGTGACCTATTGAAGGGTATCTTCAGCACACATGAAACCAATTTGCCCAGAAATTCCCCTCAAGCAGGGAAATTCAATTAAAGGGTGTTTATCTTGTATCTCCTGAGGTGGCTGCCTTTACAGAGGAGACAAGCTACAAGCTACAGCTGTATTTCCTCCAACTCTGCTTTGTTGTTTGGTGAGGTGATGCCATAGTTGCTTTTGATGACGCCTTTTTTAATGGTTTCTCAGAGCAGAGGACACTCTCCAATTTTGTTTATTTTCTTAGTAGTGATCAGGTGAGCTGTGTTTCAAGCCTGTGAGCCTCTTGGCTTGTTGTTGTGTAAATATCTATTAAAAGGTGATATAATATAATAAGCAGGATGTCATGTGCTCTTTATCTTGTTAGCCAGCTGCTGTGATCAAGGGTATAACAACTTGCCCAAATGAACAAGCTAAGGAGTGTGACTCATGTTTCTGAAGAACAATCTCTTTCTCTCTCTCTCTGTGTCTCTCTCTCTCTATGTCTCTCTCTCTCTGTGTCTCTCTCTCTGTGTGTCTCTCTCTCTGTGTCTCTCTCTCTCTGTGTCTCTCTCTCTCTCTCTCTCTGTGTCTCTCTCTCTCTCTCTGTGTCTCTCTCTCTCTCTCTGTGTCTCTCTCTCTCTCTCTCTCTGTGTCTCTCTCTCTCTCTCTCTCTGTGTCTCTCTCTCTCTCTCTGTGTCTCTCTCTCTCTCTCTGTGTCTCTCTCTCTCTCTGTGTGTCTCTCTCTCTCTCTGTGTCTCTCTCTCTCTCTCTGTGTCTCTCTCTCTCTCTCTGTGTCTCTCTCTCTCTCTCTGTGTCTCTCTCTCTCTCTCTGTGTCTCTCTCTCTCTCTGTGTCTCTCTCGCTCTCTGTGTCTCTCTCGCTCTCTCTGTCTCTCTCGCTCTCGCTTCCTCCTCCTCCAAAGCACAAATCCCATGCTTGGATGTGATTCCACCACTGTGAGCCTGATGTACAGAGAAGGAAGGACCGGTTCTGATGGCAGACCATCTTCCCTCAGGGCTACTGGAAGCGTGTGTTGTTGTCGGAGCCTCTGGGGATAAACTCAAGGATGTCTACCAGGTAATGCCCATCAGCAAATGTCTTTTTTAATACAGAGTTTATTCGAGAGATGAGCTGGATCGTGGATTATAAATGTAAAATGGAGGTTAACATGGATTGTTCTGTTTAGTCTCTACAGCAGGGCAACAGCACAACAGACCTCCTTATTTTAGACCCAGAGGTCTTGCAAGTCCACGTACCTCCGTTTGTGACCAAAGAGAATGCAGATGAGTCTGGTGTCCCCAGAACCTTCAGTCGAGTCCAGTGCAGACGGTCCTTCATCAAGAAGAAGGAGAGGCTAGTGGTGGCTCCTAGTGGCCCTGGAGGGGCCGGGAGCAGTGAGGGGGCCACTGTCACGGAGGATGTCAGCGTCCCCAAGGACATTGACCTCATGGCCCTGCCCCAACTCTGCTTTCCAGGTAGAGGTATATTGTGAGGCTGATAGCCAGTTATATTTGTCATTGTTGGGATTATAAAGATGACCTGAGGTCAACACCATACCAAAATGAAGGCTGACAGACATCCCTATGTACAATGTCATTAAAACATTAGCTCAAAGACATCGCCCAATGTACTGTCTAACAATAGAGAGATACAAATAATCCTGACTTTTCTGAAATCAGGGGGGCTTCAAGTAACAAATGAACCAAAAGAAGAGCGTTTTCACTTTCTAGTCTTCACGGATGTGTTCGGTAACCAAACCCATGGAGTGGTTGTTCAGTGTTGTAGACCATTTCAGGTGGGGGTCTTTCCTTTTTATTCTCCTGCATAAACATGTGATCCTTTTCATTATAAACCTGTGCAAAACAGTGTTAAATGTTTTCGCTCTGATGCTCCTTCCTGCGAAAGACTCAATGCTCACACAGTTGATTTGTCATTTCTGTCCTCGTAGGAAGGGTCAGTGTTCTATCAGAATGGACACTGGTCGTCCACCAGGACCACTAAGCTCTACACTGCTTTTGCCATCTGTGTCATATCCAAGCATCCTTATTACAATGCTCTGAAGGACTGTCTGTCTTGGTAAGGGTCAATACGTCTTCAATACAGCCCGTATATGTGTGTTGTCGTTTCTTAAATCATTCTCTTCTGTACACTTCTGTAGCTTGCTGGTGCAGCTTAGAACATGCAGGTTGTCTGAAGAGAGGGTGAAGGAATTTGCAGCCAAACTGTCTCTAGTGCCCATTCCACCCCCTGGACAACTACATGTGGTGAGCTGCTTTATGTTATCCAGTTCATCTAACTGCTAGGCTGCCTGAAGTGCCAGTGGTTGGTTGTATTTGAACACCACTCGACAGGGACTATGCATTGTTGGGGTTTGATTCTTCCTTGGTCCTTCATTTCTCTCTTCATCCTACAGTCAGAATACAAATGACCAGAAAATACAAACTACTACTACCACCACCAACACCTTTTCCTTCTTCCTTCTTGTGCACTGATATTGATGATGTGCTCACCCCTGACTGTGCCCAGGTGTTCAACCTGAGACCCCTGATGATCGTACTGCCTTCCAGAGAGGATAAGGAACACCCCGCTGTAGACCTGGACCTCCATTTGCCCTTCCTGTGCTTTAGATCCAAACAGATTTTACAGGTGAGTAGAGAGTTATGTTCAGACGGGTAACATCATTTTCTACGATGAGCCATTCAACTGAAGTGTTCGGAGTGATGTTTTGACTTCTGCCCTGCCTGGCAACAACTCTGCTTTTTCTGCTCTGCTCTACTCTTTCTACTCTACCCTTTCTGATCTGCTCTTTCTGTTCTACTCTGCTCTCCTCTTTCTGCTCTACTCTTTCTACTCTGCTCTTTCTACTCTGCTTTGATCTACTCTTTCTACTCTGCTCTTTCTGCCCTACTCTGCTCTTTCTGCTCTGCTCTACTCTCCTCTTTCTGCGCTACTCCTTCTGCTCTTTCTGCTCTACTCTTTCTGCTCCACTCGGCTCTTTCTGCTCTACTCTGCTCTACTTCTCTTTCTACTCTATTCTGCTCTACTTTGCTCTTTCTACTCTGCTCTTTCTGCTCTACTCTTTCTGCTCTGATCTACTCTACTCTTTCTGCTCTACTCTGCTCTTTTTGTTATGCTCTGCTCTACTCTGCAATACTCTAATCTTTCTGCTCTACTTTTCTCTTTCTGCTCTGCTCTTTCTGTTATACTCTGCTCTACTCTTTCTGCTCAACATTTCTGCTCTGCTCTTTCTGCTCTACTCTTTCTACTCTACTCTGCTCTATTCTGCTCTATTCTTTCTGCTCTTTCTGCTCTACTCTTCCCTTTCTGCTCTGATCTCCTCTACTCTTTCTGCTCTGCTCTTTGTGCTATGCTGTTTCTGCTCTGCTCTACTCTACTATGCTCTGATCTACTCTGCTCTGGTACTTCTCTTTCTGCTCTACTCTGCTCTTTCTGCTCTACTTTACTCTGCTCTTTCTACCCTGCTCTCCTCTGGTTCTATTGACCCCTGGCCCTGTGTTGGTTTGCCCAGATCATCACTGGTATTCTGATGGAGCAGAGGGTAGTGTTCTTCTCAGCTGACTGGGCCCGCCTCACCCTGGTGGCAGAGTGTTTCATGTTCTACATCCACCCCCTCCACTGGCAGCACCCCTACGTGCCCATCCTCTCAGCCCAGATGCTGGACTTCATCATGGCCCCCACCGCCTTCCTCATGGGCTGCCACCTCAACCACTTTGAGGAGGTCGCTGCGGTAGGAGGCTTTTGTATTAGTAGTAGTAGTTTCTTTATTGCAACCTTGGTACATCCTTTATATAACCATGGTTTTGTCTTTGTGTAATTTGATGTCAGACAACAATATGATTTTCATGATGCCGTTGTGTCAAGTGTCCAACTGTCCATGAACAGTGTTTAGACCTACTTCTTGGTTGTACTGTCTTGTTCCGTTTCCAAACAGTTGAAATGTCATAGCAGTTGGAGAAAGAAAAGCTTTGACTTTTGAATGTTTTTGGAACTCTCTATTCTCTGTGACAGGAAACAGACGACCTGATCTTGATTAATATTGATGATGGAACAGTGTCTTCTTCCTGCTCCGAGACTGTCGACCTACCAGATGTCCCCTTCGTTTCGGCAGAGTGTTTTACCAAGCGGTAGGACCCCCCCCCCCCCCCAAATGGCACCCTATTCCCTATATAGTGCCCTACTAGGGAATAATGTACTACTTATGGGCACTGTTAAAAAGTAGTGCACTATATAGGGAATAGGGTGCCATTTCAGAATCAAATCAAATTGTATTCGTCACATGCTTCATAAACAAGAACTGTTGACTAACAGTGAAATGCTTACTTGCGGGCCCTTCCCAACAATGCAGAGAGAACAATGTAGAACAAAAGAATAACAGAAGGAATACATAGACAATGCAGACTGTGCTCTGTTCTGTGCTGAAGCCCCCTACAAGGAGGAATACATAGACAATGCAGACTGTGCTCTGTTCTGTGCTGAAACCCCCTACAAGGATGAATACATAGACAATGCAGACTGTGCTCTGTTCTGTGCTGAAGCCCCCTACAAGGAGGAATACATAGACAATGCAGACTGTGCTCTGTTCTGTGCTGAAACCCCCTACAAGGAGGAATACATAGACAATGCAGACTGTGCTCTGTTCTGTGCTGAAACCCCCTACAAGGAGGAATACATAGACAATGCAGACTGTGCTCTGTTCTGTGCTGAAACCCCCTACAACTGAAATGACACATCCATTGTCTCAATAACACAGAATGAGGTTATTGAGAGGTAGAATATCACATCAGTTATCACTCACAGTCATGCTTATATAACATTGTTTTTGTGGCAGTGAGTGAACAACAGTTTTCTTTTCCTGCTGCTCTACAGGAGGAAGGGCCTCCAGCTACAATATGATCTAGAGGTGTGTCACCAAGGGGCCGGCACAGACGTTAATGAGATGCGCATGCTGAGGAGACAATGGCAGCAGAACCTGAACTGGGAAATACAGAAGGTTACCTTGGAGCTCATTGTCAACATGTTCAGGTCAGTCATGCTGTTCAGACTCTCTTAAAGTATGACATCATCATACACACCGGGTGGACTTCCTGCTTACAGACATCAACAAGTGAATTCAAATCTGTCAATACTGCTCTCCCTTGAGTAATGCTCACACTGGAAAGAGCCAATAGTGGCATATGTGAGATTATGTTGGTGTTGTACCTGTAAGGAGGAAGTCAACCCGGTGAGGTGTAGGAAGATATTCTATTTCCTGGTCTTTAAAGGCACTAATGTAGCCTGTGTATTAATGGTCTGCTGCATTTCTGCCTTTCATCAGGGATGTCAGTGGTCACCTGAACTATGAACACCGAGTGTTTAACAGTGAAGAGTTCCTGAAGACCAGAGAGCTAGCTGACCTTCCCTTTTACAGAAAGGTACATGTTGAAGTAGCCTCTCAGATCACGATCACTATAAAGAGTACGGTTGATTCCTACACTCAATTTATACATGTGTATCCGTATAGGTCTTGGAGACACACATTTTTCATTCATTCCTGAAGGACCGCCTCAATAGGAAGATGGATGCTTTCACACGCATGGAAGTCAACACTCGCTCAGAGACACAGAAGTAAGCTCTCACTTACAATATCCCCTTCCTGCTTATCCCTTCCCCTACCCTCCAACTCACTTTTCTCCCTGATGGTACAGTGATGGTTAGAACGAAGCCTGAGTTATGGCACCGCTGGTAACCTGCCTGGACATGTTATGGAATTCAGTCCAATTATTAATTTATAGAACACACCGCTGCAAACCTGCTTTGTTAACATCAAAGGAAGAGTTTCTCCACCAGTCTGATCCAGTTATCCAGTCTGTTGGATGTTGTATTGTTTTCTTTACCCCTTTTTCTCCCCTAATTTCGTGGTATCCAATTGTTTTAGTAGCTACTATCTTGTCTCATCGCTACAACTCCCGTACGGGCTCGGGAGAGATGAAGGTTGAAAGTCATGCGTCCTCCGATACACAACCCAACCAAGCCGCACTGCTTCTTAACACAGCGCCATCCAACCCGGAAGCCAACCGCACCAACGTGCACCTGGCAACCTTGGTTAGCGCGCACTGCGCCCAGCCCGCCACAGGAGTCGCTGATGCGCGATAAGACAAGGATTTCCCTACCGGCCAAACCCTCCCTAACCCGGGCGACGCTAGGCCAATTGTGTGTCGCCACACGGACCTCCCGGTCGCGGCCGGTTACGACAGAGCCTGGGCGCGAACCCAGAGTCTCTGGTGGCACAGCTGGCGCCTCTCTTCGAGAACCACCATTTACAGTGTTTGAGAGCTTCAATGATTAGTTGACCAGTTAGCCTTGACGATTAGTTGACCAGTTAGCCTTGACGATTAGTTGACCAGTTAGCCTTGACGATTAGTTGACCAGTTAGCCTTGACGATTAGTTGACCAGTTAGCCTTGACGATTAGTTGACCAGTTAGCCTTGACGATTAGTTGACCAGTTAGCCTTGACGATTAGTACACCAGTTAGCCTTGACGATTAGTACACCAGCTAGCCTTGACGATTAGTACACCAGCTAGCCTTGACGATTAGTTGACCAGCTGGCCTTGACGATTAGTTGACCAGCTGGCCTTGACGATTAGTTGACCAGCTGGCCTTGACGATTAGTTGGTCAGTTAGTGCTGGAATTGATCAAATAAGTGAAAGAGACTGACTAGGGATACTGGAGGAGTGATTTGGGAAATTATTGAATTCTATTACATAGTACCCCACTGCAAACATGCTACATATATGTCTGGGGGAGACTCAGTGAGAGGTTTAAGGTCTTGTATGGTGTTCTGGGTCTTACGTGGTATTCTGGGTCTTGTTTGGTACTCAGTCCTGTATGTATATTAGGGTCTTGTATGGTATTCAGTCCTGTATGTATATTAGGGTCTTGTATGATTGACAGTCCTGTATGGTGTTTAGGGTATTGTACACAGACCTGTATGGTATTTAGGGTATTGTATTGTACACAGTCTTGTATGGTATTTAGGGTATTGTATTGTACACAGTCTTGTATGGTATTTAGGGTATTGTATTGTACACAGTCCTGTATGGTATTTAGGGTATTGTATTGTACACAGTCCTGTATGGTATTTAGGGTATTGTATACAGTCCTGTTTTATGTGTCTGATGTCAGAATGAAGGCGATGACAGACAACCCCAGGAGGCCCACCATGCAGGAAATGGCCAGGAAGTATAGCAGCAACCCAGAGATCCGTCTGAACAAGAGGCTGGGGATGAGCCTCCCCAACCTGGGAGAGGAGCGCCATCTCAACCTCCTCAGACAAACCTCCCTCAAGAAGACCATTATCCCTGAAAGTGGTGAGTACACTCTTAGAAAATATGGTTCCAAAAGGGTTCTTTGGTTGTGTCCATAGTGTAACCCTTTTTTGTTCTAGGTAGAACACTTTTTTGGATTCCATATATAACTCTCTGTTGAAAGGGTTCTACATGGAACCCAACATTTTTCTACCTGGAACCAAAAAGGTTTTTTCAAGGGGTTCTCCTACCCTTTTAGGTGCTAGATAGCAACTTTTTTTTTAGGAAGGTTACAAAATTCCAGAAATGTTCCCCAAATTCCCAGGTTTTCCAGAAATCCCAGTTGGAAGATTAGTGGAATTAGAACGGAGGAAGCATGAAATCCTCCAACCAGGATTTCTGGAAATCCAGATGTTGCAACCCCTGCAGTAGGAGGACTAATAATAGCTACCCACTGATTAACATATATACTGTGATGTTTAACTTTACACGGTTACATTAACATTACTGTGTAACATTATGCACTGACTCTTTACTTGAAATGTCTATTGGACTACTCTACATAATACTGTCATAACGGATGTCATAACAAGTCATGTCTGTTGTCAGCTAATGAAAACTGTTATAACAAACTATTTAGTGTTACGTGGCTCTTTTGACAGATGGTTAAAGAAAAGTGTAGGTCATTAAGCCTTGACTTCTGTGAACAAGAAGATTCATCTTAAAGGGAATTTTCACAAATGTTCAACTTCATGTTCATCCTCAACATCAACATATGTTAAAATGGCGACATATGTTGAGGTGGTGCTGGAGAAGATTCATATAAAGTAGATCCTTTTTGTTTGCAGTGTCACTCTTTGTCTTTTTCTACACAGCCTTCAAGATCCCGCCCAAGCCTGTGAAGATCTTCAAGCTGACAGAATTTCCTCCTCCCATGGTGCACCACCATGTCCAGAACTACTATGGAGAGTTGATCATACTACTGGGGAAGGCCATCTCCTGTGTTCCTCCTGAGGACTCCACCCTCCTGGCCAGGTACTTCATTTACAACATAGGGATTATTCATTTTATTAAGTCACACTTTAAACACACTACATCTAAAAATTAAATTTAAAAAAGGCTTTATTGGGTATTTGAAAAGTCCTCATAGTGACCGGACCACCAAGTTTATAAAGGCAATGCTCCTGCTGATAGCAACGAGAGGCACCTGGTGGGCGAGACAGAGAGAGGGCGCGTTAGTGTGTCCAATCAGTCACAATACGCACTACATATACATACTTCACAAATAATTTATAAGTCCTACCCATTCCCTTTCCCTATTTCCAAGGTACTTCTACCTGCGTGGCTTCATGAACACGCTGTGTTCCAAGCGTCTTGACGCCCTCAGCGACTTCCAGAACCTCTACAAGACGGACATCGAGATCTTCCCCACCGACCTGGTAAAGGCGCTAGTGGACTCGCTGCAGAAGGACGAGTTCTCCCAGGTGGACCGGTGGCCAGAGCTCAAGCGGCTCATCTTCAAGGTGAAGACAGACAACGAGATGGTGCTGGTCCAAGCTGACGACCATGTGAAGAAGTTCCAGCTCCCTAAGACCCACATGCTGCAGGAGGACTTTGTGAAGCGCATCCAGGAGTCTGGGATTGTGAAAGACGTCGCCACCATCCATAGGCTGTTTGAGGCTCTCACTGTGGGTAAGTTGAGACTTACCTTCCATAGACTGTTTGAGGCCCTCACTGTGGGTAAGTTGAGACTTACCTTCCATAGACTGTTTGAGGCCCTCACTGTGGGTAAGTTCAGACTTACCATCCATAGGCTGTTTGAGGCCCTCACTGTGGGTAAGTTGAGACTTACCTTCCATAGACTGTTTGAGGCCCTCACTGTGGGTAAGTTCAGACTTACCTTCCATAGGCTGTTTGAGGCCCTCACTGTGGGTAAGTTGAGACTTACCTTCCATAGACTGTTTGAGGCCCTCACTGTGGGTAAGTTGAGACTTACCTTCCATAGGCTGTTTGAGGCCCTCACTGTGGGTAAGTTCAGACTTACCATCCATAGGCTGTTTGAGGCCCTCACTGTGGGTAAGTTGAGACTTACCTTCCATAGGCTGTTTGAGGCTCTCTCGTTGACAGGACATGGAAATACATGAGCAGTACAGTATGGTTATATATATATATATATATATATATAACTATATAACAGTATAGTTGTACTATAGCAATAAGATCACCCAGGATAGTAAACGAGTGATTGATCTGTCAATACAGTTTGAAATACAGTACCACTCTGCCTAGGAACACGGTGTGTATCATCTGATTATCCTTACTTTATTAATAGGATCTTGTAAGAGTGACTTTGGATTCAGTGACTTTGGGTTTGAATTCTGCCATGAGGAGTCCCTCCAAATCAGTATTTTACATTGACTCCTCATTGGATGGTAAGCAAGACTGTCCAGTTTGTCTGCAGCCTCCCATCGTATGATTGGTCAGCGGGACTCATGTGGCATCTCTTTTATTTTTCTCTCCATCTTCATCTCTGCATGGGTTTAACGTTCATTCCATGACATCATACATGAGATGGATGGCTGTTGTTTCATGGGGCGTCTTCAGCTATGGAAGATGTATAAATGTGCTCTTTGCTTTGACAAAACACAGGGTTCCTGTTTACAATAGATGCTGTTTGGAGTAGCTTGTTTCTATTGGCTTGAATGACATGCATGAACATGGAAGTAAAATGATTGAATGCATTTGCATGATTTTAATGTGCGTTTGATGAGCATGTTCTCTACAGGCTGCTGAGACTTGTCATGCCTTGTTTACATTCACATCACCACTCTTACAACGAATGGCTCCTTGAAGACTGAAGACTTCTTCTAAGAGAAGGTTACCTCTGTTTCCAGGGCAACATAATCCGATTGACCCAGAGGTGTTCTACACCTTCTGTTTCCAGGGCAACAGAAGCAGATTGACCCAGAGGTGTTCCGTGTGTTCTACACCTTCTGGAAGGAGACGGAGGTGGAGGCCCAGGATGTTCACCTGCCAGCTGAGGTCATGGAGCACCTGGACAACAACGAGTGTGTCTACAAGCTGTCCTGCTCCGTCAAAACCAACCAGGGAGTGGGTAAGATCGCCATGACACAGAAGAGGCTCTTCCTGCTCACTGACGGGAGGCCTGGGTTTATCGAGATCACCAAGTTCAGAGACATAAAGGTGTGGTTACTCTATGTTTAGGCACTAGTAGTAGTACTGTTCAGGGATGAGTTCTCTAAAAGCTTGGTAGTCTTAAAATAATCTTTGACAAGTATAGGCAATGGATGAAAGATGATCTTAGTGCTATGAAGCTTTTGGAAACTCACTCCGTAATGAATCATATGGAAGGGTACATTGGTATGACTACAGTGTATTGCCTTCAATGTTTGGCTTTGTTCAAATGAAAATCTGCCATGATGACACATCTGATAATCCTCTCCTCACATTTCAGTTGAATGCATTCAGTTGTCTAGCTGACTAGATATCCCCCTTTCCCTCTCATCTCTGTCAGGAGGTGAAAATCTCCTTTGCTCCTTTCCTGCTGCTGAGGATCCCGTCTCTGAAGATCAAGTGCAGTCTGAGGAAGGAGGTGTTTGAGGCCAACCTGAAGTCTGCGTGTGACCTGTGGAATCTCATGGTCAGAGAGATGTGGGCTGGGAGGACGATGGCAGACGACCACAAGGTAGGATATATGCTGGATCTCCAAGACTGGTGCTGCATTCAATAGGGTATAATGTAACCAAGTTGAATTCATTAAACTAACCCTTTCAGCTTGAAATCCCCCAACCCGCACCATGGAATTGCTAGCTTTTCAGTGGCGCAGCAAAGCTGTTAAGCAGTGCAGTGTTTTCTGTTAAACACTTTGTGGAACGTGTGGGTAGAAATATTAGCATAGTCCATTTCACCCTCCTGAATGCGTTCTGTGGTTATTCATAGTCTTGAAAAACATGTCACGTTCTTTTATTACCATATTATGAAAAAAGTATAAGATCGGTTGGCTCCTACAGGGATATTAATCTTACAGTACAGGCTTGTCCCACCCCTCTGGCCTGATGGTTTCCTCCAGGCTTCCTGAAGGGATATTAATCTTACAGTACAGGCTTGTCCCACCCCTCTGGCCTGATGGTTTCCTCCAGGCTTCCTACAGGGATATTAATCTTACAGTACAGGCTTGTCCCACCCCTCTGGCCTGATGGTTTCCTCCAGGCTTCCTACAGGGATATTAATCTTACAGTACAGGCTTGTCCCACCCCTCTGGCCTGATGGTTTCCTCCAGGCTTCCTAAAGGGATATTAATCTTACAGTACAGGCTTGTCCCACCCCTCTGGCCTGATGGTTTCCTCCAGGCTTCCTAAAGGGATATTAATCTTACAGTACAGGCTTGTCCCACCCCTCTGGCCTGATGGTTTCCTCCAGGCTTCCTACAGGGATATTAATCTTACAGTACAGGCTTGTCCCACCCCTCTGGCCTGATGGTTTCCTCCAGGCTTCCTAAAGGGATATTAATCTTACAGTACAGTCTTGTCCCACCCCTCTGGCCTGATGGTTTCCTCCAGGCTTCCTAAAGGGATATTAATCTTACAGTACAGGCTTGTCCCACCCCTCTGGCCTGATGGTTTCCTCCAGGCTTCCTGAAGGGATATTAATCTTACAGTACAGGCTTGTCCCACCCCTCTGGCCTGATGGTTTCCTCCAGGCTTCCTACAGGGATATTAATCTTACAGTACAGGCTTGTCCCACCCCTCTGGCCTGATGGTTTCCTCCAGGCTTCCTACAGGGATATTAATCTTACAGTACAGGCTTGTCCCACCCCTCTGGCCTGATGGTTTCCTCCAGGCTTCCTAAAGGGATATTAATCTTACAGTACAGGCTTGTCCCACCCCTCTGGCCTGATGGTTTCCTCCAGGCTTCCTAAAGGGATATTAATCTTACAGTACAGGCTTGTCCCACCCCTCTGGCCTGATGGTTTCCTCCAGGCTTCCTAAAGGGATATTAATCTTACAGTACAGGCTTGTCCCACCCCTCTGGCCTGATGGTTTCCTCCAGGCTTCCTACAGGGATATTAATCTTACAGTACAGGCTTGTCCCACCCCTCTGGCCTGATGGTTTCCTCCAGGCTTCCTAAAGGGATATTAATCTTACAGTACAGGCTTGTCCCACCCCTCTGGCCTGATGGTTTCCTCCAGGCTTCCTACAGGGATATTAATCTTACAGTACAGGCTTGTCCCACCCCTCTGGCCTGATGGTTTCCTCCAGGCTTCCTGAAGGGATATTAATCTTACAGTACAGGCTTGTCCCAACCCTCTGGCCTGATGGTTTCCTCCAGGCTTCCTAAAGGGATATTAATCTTACAGTACAGGCTTGTCCCACCCCTCTGGCCTGATGGTTTCCTCCAGGCTTCCTAAAGGGATATTAATCTTACAGTACAGGCTTGTCCCACCCCTCTGGCCTGATGGTTTCCTCCAGGCTTCCTAAAGGGATATTAATACATTTTATTTATTTAACCTTTAATTTAACTAGGTAAGTCAGTTAAGAAGGAATTCTTATTTAAATGACGGCCAACCGGGGAACAGTGGGTTAACTGCCATGTTCAGGGGCAAAACGACAGAGTTTTACCTTGTAAGCTCGGGGATTCAATTCAGCAACCTTTCGGTTACTGGCCCAAGGCTCTAACCACTAGGCTGCCCCACGTTGGAGTACAGGCTTGTCCTGTACCCCTCTGTTCTGCTGGAAAGTATTATGTTTTGTCCTTATTATATTATCCGAATGTGATCTCCCAAACTTAATGTGATCTCCCAAACTTAATGTGATCTTCCAAACGTAATGTGATCTCCCATGCTGTTTAATTGGCTGTACTCATTGTACATTGTAATGTGTAGTAAGTTGTGTGTCTATACTTGTAAGACTGTCTCTCTTATAGGATCCTCAGTACAGGCAGTGTGTGTATAAGTTGTCATGTTCCCTTTAAGGATCCTCAGTACATGCAGCAGGCTTTGACTAACGTCTTGCTCATGGATGCTGTGGTTGGCTGCCTTCAGACCCAGAAAGCCATATTTGCCGCCTCCAAACTGGCATACTTTGACAGAGTGAAACATGAAGGTATGCATTATGGTCCAGATGCACTTTCGATTAGTTTTTTGCATATAAATCATCTGTAAGCTTTACCATTTGTGCCTTTTAATGGTGGAGTTCCGGACTAAAACACAAACTCAATGGAGAATCATTGAAAATGTATTTAGTCCAGGAGTTTCCAGGAAACCACCCCTTGGAGTTCAAGGATCAAGTATACAACTAAATCAACAACATCGGATGTGCCTCTGAAGAACAACAGTGTGAAAATCATTGTGATTTTCTGTAATAAGGAAAGTAATTCATATTCTGATATGTCATTTTTTCTGTTTTGTTGTCTGTAAGCAGTTCCTGTGATGGTTCCAAAGACAACATTGGAGACGTTGAAACACAAGATCAATCCATCACTAGACCTCCCAGCCCCACAGACTGTACATGTCTTACTCTACACACCAGGTGAGGGGAAACAGACAGCTGACTCTCTATTACTCTACACACCAGGTGAGGGGAAACAGACAGCTGACTCTCTGTTACTCTACACACCAGGTGAGGGGAAACAGACAGCTGACTCTCTGTTACTCTACACACCAGGTGAGGGGAAACAGACAGCTGACTCTCTGTTACTCTACACACCAGGTGAGGGGAAACAGACAGCTGACTCTCTATTACTCTACACACCAGGTGAGGGGAAACAGACAGCTGACTCTCTGTTACTCTACACACCAGGTGAGGGGAAACAGACCACTGACTTTCTGTTACTCTACACACCAGGTGAGGGGAAACAGACCACTGACTTTCTGTTACTCTACACACCAGGTGAGGGGAAACAGACAACTGACTTTCTGTTACTCTACACACCAGGTGAGGGGAAACAGACCACTGACTTTCTGTTACTCTACACACCAGGTGAGGGGAAACAGACAGCTGACTTTCTGTTACTCTACACACCAGGTGAGGGGAAACAGACAGCTGACTTTCTATCATAGTTTGTCTGTTATCTTCACTCTGATGTATCTGCTTGTAAGATAGAAGCTGTTTGCATGTCCTGTAAGGTACATGTCCTGTAAGGTGCATGTTCTGTAAGGTACATGTTCTGTAAGGTGCATGTCCGTACATGTTCTGTAAGGTGCATGTCCGTACATGTTCTGTAAGGTGCATGTCCGTACATGTTCTGTAAGGTGCATGTCCGTACATGTTCTGTAAGGTGCATGTCCGTACATGTTCTGTAAGGTGCATGTCCGTACATGTTCTGTAAGGTGCATGTCCGTACATGTCCTGTAAAGGTGCATGCCATAACATGTCCGTACATGTCCTGTAAAGGTGCATGTCATAACATGTCCTAACATGTCCTGTAAAGGTGCATGTCATAACATGTCCTAGCATGTCCTGTATGGTGCATGTCCTGTGTGGTGCATGTCCTGACATGTCCTGTGTGGTACATGTCCTGTAAGGTGCATGTCCTAACATGTCCTGTAAGGTACATGTCCTGTAAGGTGCATGTCCTAACATGTCCTGTAAGGTGCATGTCATAACATGTCCTGTATGGTGCATGTCCTGTATGGTACATGTCATGTATGGTGCATGTCCTGTATGGTGCATGTCCTAACATGTCATATATGGTACATGGCGTGTATGGTACATGTCCTGTATGGTACATGTCCTGTATGGTGCATGTCATAACATGTCCTGTATGGTGCATGTCATAACATGTCCTGTATGGTGCATGTCCTAACATGTCCTGTATGGTGCATGTCCTAACATGTCCTGGAAGGTACATGTCCTGGAAGGTACATGTCCTAACATGTCCTGGAAGGTGCATGTCCTAACATGTCCTGGAAGGTGCATGTCCTAACATGTCCTGTATGGTGCATGTCCTGGAAGGTGCATGTCCTAACATGTCCTGTATGGTGCATGTCCTAACATGTCCTGGAAGGTGCATGTCCTAACATGTCCTGTATGGTGCATGTCCTGTATGGTGCATGTCCTAACACATCTGAGTGGAAACCAGAGGAGCTTTGAAGCCGTAATAGTTGGCTGTAAATACACACTAGTGGAAAGCACCCAGACAGGCCTAATTGTTTGTCTACTCTCAGCTGTTTATGTAGATGAGTACATGTATTGTCAACGTTTGTCTCATTTCTTCACACTTGTCAGGTGTGGTAACTTATGAACTTGTTGTACTGTACAGTGTGAGTCAACAAAACTTAATATATCACTGACCGGCTCAACATTTTGAAATATTATTTTTTACATTGGTTAAAAGTAGAGACTCAGAGCTACAAAATGGTATATTATTCACTGCATTTTTGAGGAACAATGTGAAAGTAATTCTGCAAGTTGATAAACTTGTAAACTCACTTTTGAGAAAAGGGTGTTTATAATGTTTTGGAGAGCTCTCCTTTGTCTACACCCATTCAGCATTGTTCACACACTCTTAAGCCAGCACCACCCATCTATTTAAGGATTCACATGTGAGGTCATGTGCTAAACAGTGAGTTGTGTAGTAAAGATGAAGATTAGAAGTGGTAGTAGCCAACAATATGGAACAATTCCAGGTAAACAGAAAGTGTCCAGATAAAAAATACTTAATAAATATTAGATGGCGCTTACGCAGACACACTTGTCTAAATTGATGGGCCATGTGAAAGAAATGCTATAACCCCCAGCCACGTCCAGTGGTGGAAAAGGTATTATGGTCATACTTGAGTAAATGTAATGATACCTTAATAGAAAATGACAGAAGTAAAAGTCACCCAGTAAAATACTACTTGAGTAAAAGTCTAAAAGTATTAGGTTTAAAAAAATACTTAAGTATCAAAAGTAAATGGAATAAAATGTGCTTCTTTATCAAATGTAAAATAAATGATTTATACAAATTCCTTATAGGGAACCAGACGGCCTAATTGTTTTATTTTTATTGACGGATAGCCAGGGGCACACTCCAGCACTCCAACACTCCAACACACCAACACTCCAGCACTCCAACACTCCAACACTCCAACACTCCAGCACTCCAGCACTCCAACACTCCAACACTCCAACACTCCAAGACATAATTTATAAACAAAGCATGTGTGTTTAGTGAGTCCCCCAGATCAGAGGCAGAAGGGATGACCAGGGATGTTCACTTGTTAAGTGTGTGAACGGGACCATTTTCCTGTCAAAATGTAACGAGTACTTTTGGGTGTCCAGGGAAATGTATGGAGTAAAAGATACTTTATTTCCTTTCTGTAGTGAAGTAAAAGTTGCCAAAAAAAGAATAGTATGATCTCAAAGGCAGTGAAAAACTCACATATTCTGTTGTAATGCAGAGCTACAGTATATACCATATACATATCATCTATATGCCTGTGGGAGTATCCATCGACTGGCTGACCCATGGATTGTGTATTTAACTTTTAGTGTATTGATTTTGATGTAGACATTCGCAGATAAAAGCTGAATTGCTGTGACTGACTACAGTCTCTCTCTCGGGGTCTCTCTCTCTCTCTGTCTCTCTCTCTCTGTCTCTCTCTGTGTCTCTGTGTTTATCCAGGCCAGTTGAGTTACTCGGAGGCAGACGGAGATGGGAACCCCAAGCTGTGGTGTGCCCTCAGTGGTGGGAGGGTGGTTGTGTTTGATGCAGCCAGCTGGTCCATGCAGCAGAACTGTGTTCAAGTGGGATCCTCCCAACTGGTATGATGTCTGCAAGCAGACACACACCATTTCCCCTGCGCTCTCCCTGGACTATCACTTGAGCCTTCCTACTAGGCTCTGTTCCAATATCCACATTAGTGTAGCAGAACACTTAGAGAGAAGCATTGGATTTGGCCATGCATTCTAAGGGTTCTATGCGAGTGGATATTGGAACATGTCCTTTGTTTCTGTGAAATTGCTTACAGATATCCTTTGGAAAGAAATTGTTATATTGAATTAAGTACACAGTGATCTCTTTCTCTCGCTCTCTGTTTCACTTGTTCTCTCTCTCTCTCTCCCTCTCTCTCTAGCTCTCTTTCACCCGTTCTTTCTCTCTCTCTCCCACCTCTAGTTCTGTTTCACTTGTTTTCTCTCTCTCCCGTTCTCCCCCCCCCCCCCCCCCCCCTCAAGTTCTGTTTCACTTGTTTTCTCCATCTTTCTCACTCCCTCTCTCTCTCTCTCTCTAGCTCTCTTTCACTCGTTCTTTCTCCCCTTCTAGTTCTGTTTCACTTGTTTTCTCTCTCTCTCTTTTTCTTCTGTTGATAGTGTTTCCTCCTTTCTGTGGTCTCATGAGGCATGAACAGGAGTGCCTGCCATTCACATAACAGTGGATTAAACCTGGATATGTATGCGTCCAAAATAGCACCCTATTCCCTATATAGTGCCCTTCTTTTGACGAGAGTCCTATGGGCCTTGGTCAAAAGTAGTGCACTATATAGGGAATAGGTGCCATTTGGGACGCATTCATGTGCTGAATACGTGGCTTTATTATGTGCACAGAACTGCATGCTGGGATTGGACCAGGATCAAGTATGGATTGGCTCCCAGGATTCCATCATTTACATAATTGACACTCGCAGCATGTCCTGCAATAAGCAGCTGACAGAGCACAGGCATGAGGTTATGGACTTTGCCCTGGAGGAGAGTGACAAGATGAGGTAAAATGTTACACATATAGTACCGTATGTCTGTGTCCCACAGTGCACCCTATTCCCTATATACTGTAGGGCACTCTTTCATGCTACAGTCACTTCACCCTCACAAACTGTTAACCCATGTGTGATGCTCAGGATTCTATGTTGAAGGAAGGATAATGTGTTAGAACTGCCTGTTCAAATGACCAATGCACCTATTGCAGAAAGTAGTTATTCTAACTGTCCCACCCCAGTATCATAGTGCAAGAATCTTAGAACATGGAGTGTTTTTGATGTCTATTTCCAACCAGCAGATGGCAGCAGTGTACTTAAACTACTTCTTTACTTTGCCCTCAGTGAATCATCAGTAGTTAGACCACAATCAGACTTCTACATGGTTCTTGTTTTAATCCAACTGTCCCTCTCCTCCCCCCCAGACAAACATACTCCTGTAGTGCCGATGGAACAGTCATTCTGTGGGACCTCTCAACGCTAAAAGTGAAAAAGCAGTTTCAACTGACCTGTGATAGGCTTATGTCCATTCAGCTCTTCAATGGAACACTGTGGTGCTGTAAGTAAACTCACTCAGTCATAGTATATTATTATTCAATTTTTTTTATATACTCCTATGTATTATATACCCTGCCAATGATCAATTGACCACAAGATAACATGCTAACAACAGCAAGCATCTAGACAGAAACCTTTGTTTTGTTCCCATCTGTTATGTTGACTAGGTGCCAGAGACGGCATCGTTGAACTGAGGAAGAACGGAACCCCACATCGTAAGATGACACTTCCTGAGGATCTACGGAGCATGTCCACTGAGTTCAGCAGCCTCATCCTCTTCTTAGAGGTAGTAGGCCCATGTTCCCTTCATCTTGGAGATTTCACTGAACCGAGATCTTTATCTCATACTAGGCCTTCACCATGGCCTCCAAGTGGCCTCAATAATCAAGCCAGACACTATGTATTTTTGCAGCCTTCCAACAGTCAGTTTGCTTGTCAATGAGAGTGTCATGAGCTGATGGCTAAACCAGTCCACTGTGTGTTTCTTTCAGAGGGGCCAGTTGTGGACGAGCTGTTCTGATTCTGACGAGCTCTGTCTCTGGCACTGTAAAGACCTGACGAAGCCTTTCCTGAGGGTGCGGCTACAGAATTGTACAGGGGTCAACTGTATGATCAAGGTTAAGAATCAGGTGAGAAAATAATGGTCTCAGTTGGATGTTCACACCTGCTGTTCTTTGCGTGTTTTGCTGGTAACACTTTAATGGAAGGGTACCAACATAATAGCCTCTTTAGCACGTGACTATTAACACATACGAAACACATTCATAAGATTCTGGCAACAACAGTCTTTCTCAGGTGTTGCAATTTCTACAAAAGCTTGTAAAGTAGCAGTTAAAATAGTACCGTACTTAGAAATGATACCATACATTCCACCCTACCATCGTTATTTTATCTCTCATAGTAATGATCAGAGTGTCCAGATCGAACTCCGTTTTATTTAGGTAGTGAATGTCACAGTACAACTGCAAATCCTCAACAAGCTTCTCTTCATTGTTTGTCTCCTCCCCCTCCCTCGTCCAGATCTGGGTTGGCTGCAGCGGGCCGAGCCCTGACCAGTGCAGGATGAGTGGGAAGATCTACATAGTGGACACAGAGAGCCACAGTGTAGAGAAGGAGCTGATGGCCCACACAGACAGTGTCCAGGCACTGTGCTCTGCAGAGGGCCGCTATGTACTCAGTGGCTCCGCCTGCCAGGATGGCAAAATCGCCATTTGGAAGGTTGAGTAGAGGACAAGTAGCCTGGTCCAGTATCTGTTTGTGTGGGTTTGCCAACTCTTTTAAGTGAATAAAATGTTTGGCACAACAATGACAGGAGTTTCCTAAACAGCAGAAATAGATGTGGGACCAGGTTAGAGGAAGAGCCCTGCAGACCCCGAGGAGTCCTACAGGTCTGAGGAGACTATAGCCCCCTCAAACTCAACTCTGGACCTGGAAGTCCGTTCCACTGCTTTGTTTAATTGTTCCCCTCTAATCAGGGACTGATTTAGACCTGGGACTCCAGGTGGGTGATTCCCCTCTAATCAGGGACTGATTTAGACCTGGGACTCCAGGTGGGTGATTCCCCTCTAATCAGGGACTGATTTAGACCTGGGACTCCAGGTGGGTGATTCCCCTCTAATCAGGGACTGATTTAGACCTGGGACTCCAGGTGGGTGATTCCCCTCTAATCAGGGACTGATTTAGACCTGGGACTCCAGGTGGGTGATTCCCCTCTAATCAGGGACTGATTTAGACCTGGGACTCCAGGTGGGTGATTCCCCTCTAATCAGGGACTGATTTAGACCTGGGACTCCAGGTGGGTGATTCCCCTCTAATCAGGGACTGATTTAGACCTGGGACTCCAGGTGGGTGATTCCCCTCTAATCAGGGACTGATTTAGACCTGGGACTCCAGGTGGGTGATTCCCCTCTAATCAGGGACTGATTTAGACCTGGGACTCCAGGTGGGTGAT
The DNA here is from genome assembly GCF_002021735.2 of Oncorhynchus kisutch. Taxonomy (NCBI): domain Eukaryota; kingdom Metazoa; phylum Chordata; class Actinopteri; order Salmoniformes; family Salmonidae; genus Oncorhynchus; species Oncorhynchus kisutch. Next base: position 1,675,853 of record NW_022261979.1, on the reverse strand, counting down.
TCCCCTCTAATCAGGGACTGATTTAGACCTGGGACTCCAGGTGGGTGATTCCCCTCTAATCAGGGACTGATTTAGACCTGGGACTCCAGGTGGGTGATTCCCCTCTAATCAGGGACTAATTTAGACCTGGGACACCAGGTGGGTGATTCCCCTCTAATCAGGGACTAATTTAGACCTGGGACACCAGATGGGTGATTCCTCTCTAATCAGGGACTGATTTAGACCTGGGACACCAGGTGTTTGCAATGAATTAGCAGGTAGAATAGAAAAGCAGCAGGCTCCGGACCTCATGGGGTCAGAGTTGAATGTCCCTGCTATAGACTATAAATTGTTCTTATTTTCCCTGAACACCTCAGAGAGAAGGTGAGCTTCTAAATGTTTTTTCAAAGCTTTGTTCTAAAATGTGCTTTTCCTGGATTAAAGACTCAAGGTTGGCCATTTTGTTTTTCACATCCTTCCACGCTGCGTCCCAAATGGCCCCAGGCTGCTCCACCTTGTTGTCTGTCCAACCCCACCACGCTGCTCCACCTTGTTGTCTGTCCAACCCCACCACGCTGCTCCACCTTGTTGTCTGTCCAACCCCACCACGCTGCTCCACCTTGGTGTCTGTCTAACCCCACCACGCTGCTCCACCTTCGTGTCTGCCCCCCAACCCCACCACGCTGCTCCACCTTGTTGTCTGTCCAACCCCACCACGCAGCTCCACCTTGTTGTCTGTCCAACCCCACCACGCTGCTCCACCTTGGTGTCTGTCTAACCCCACCACGCTGCTCCACCTTCGTGTCTGCCCCCCAACCCCACCACGCTGCTCCACCTTGTTGTCTGTCCAACTCCACCACGCTGTCTGTCCAACTCCACCTTGGTGTCTGCCCCCCAACCCCACCACGCTGCTCCACCTTGTTGTCTGTCCAACTCCACCACGCTGCTCCACCTTGGTGTCTGCCCCCCAACCCCACCACGCAGCTCCACCTTGTTGTCTGTCCAACCCCACCACGCAGCTCCACCTTGTGGTCTGACCCCAACCCCACCATGCTGCTCCACCTTGGTGTCTGCCCCCCAACCCCACCACGCTGCTCCACCTTGTGGTCTGCCCCCCAACCCCACCATGCTGCTCCACCTTGTGGGCTGCCCCCCAACCCCACCACGCTGCTCCACCTTGTGGGCTGCCCCCCAACCCCACCACGCTGCTCCACCTTGTGGTCTGCCCCCCAACCCCACCACGCTGCTCCACCTTGTGGGCTGCCCCCCAACCCCACCACGCTGCTCCACCTTGTAGTCTGCCCCCCAACCCCACCACGCTGCTCCACCTTGTGGTCTGTCCCCCAACCCCACCACGCTGCTCCACCTTGTGGGCTGCTCCCCAACCCCACCATGCTGCTCCACCTTGTGGGCTGCCCCCCAACCCCACCACGCTGCTCCACCTTGTGGTCTGTCCCCCAACCCCACCATGCTGCTCCACCTTGTAGTCTGCCCCCCAACCCCACCACGCTGCTCCACCTTGTAGTCTGCCCCCCAACCCCACCACGCTGCTCCACCTTGTGGGCTGCTCCCCAACCCCACCATGCTGCTCCACCTTGTGGGCTGCCCCCCAACCCCACCACGCTGCTCCACCTTGTGGGCTGCTCCCCAACCCCACCACGCTGCTCCACCTTGTGGGCTGCTCCCCAACCCCACCACGCTGCTCCACCTTGTGGGCTGCCCCCCAACCCCACCACGCTGCTCCACCTTGTGGGCTGCCCCCCAACCCCACCACGCTGCTCCACCTTGTAGTCTGCCCCCCAACCCCACCACGCTGCTCCACCTTGTAGTCTGCCCCCCAACCCCACCACGCTGCTCCACCTTGTGGTCTGTCCCCCAACCCCACCATGCTGCTCCACCTTGTGGGCTGCTCCCCCCCCCCCCCCCTCTCCCACCATACTCAGCAGCTCCACCTTGTTGTCTGTCAAACCCCACCATGCTACTCCACCTTGTTGTCTGTCCCCCCCCATCCCACCGTACTCAGCAGCTCCACCTTGTTGTCTGTCCAACCCCACCATGCTGGTCCACCTTGTTGTCTGTCCAACCCCACCATGCTGCTCCACCTTGTGGTCTGTCCCCCCCCCCCCCATCCCACCGTACTCAGCAGCACCACCTTGTTCGAAAATGTGAGGACCCTGCTATTCCCTATATAGTACACTACTTTTGACCAGGGCCCTATAGAGAATAGGGTGCCATTAGGGACGTAGACAATATACAGTGGACATTGAGGCTCAGGGAATGACATGATCATGAAGAACCCTGTCATCCTCTGTTCTCTTTATGTTGGGGTCTGCCTGGATATACTGGATAATGATGATGTAATAGCATTTCTCTGACTGTTTCCCAATATTTTGATTTTTTTTCACTAAAAATATTCTGGATACACTAAATGTCTTCTTTCAGATTCATATTTCTGCCTCACCCATGTCTTAGCTGTCACATACAATAAAACAATGATTCTACAGTTATTTTGTATTTATTCCTATGCTCATTCATGCAAGTCAGCCTTTCTTTCATATACATATAACAATTATGCACCCTGGGGACATCCCAAATGGGACCCTATTCCCTATAAAGTGCACTACTTTTGACCAGGGACCGTAAGGGTATGTGCAAAGTTACTGCACTATTTAGGGAATAGAGTGTCATTTAGTATGCCGACTGGGTCTCTGCTATGGGCCTGGCTTGCTGTGTGTTGTAGTATTATGCAGAGAGCTAATGAAAGGAATGTTTTGGGATGTGTCTGTTAGACAATGGAAACACAGAGTTCTCTTGCTGTGTCTGTGGGAGGGTGTGAATGACATGTAAATGTGAGTCTATTTAACCACAGAGAACTCAGTTGTCAATGCTTTTTTTTTTGCATTGCAAAATAATATTATTTCTAATGTATTTAGCTATTTGTAATATCAATGTTGACATTTTATGAAACATTTATGAGAAGTGTATTAGTCACTTTAGTATAAGAAAATAAGGTTTTGTGAAGTACTGTCATTCTCATTGATGTAATTGTCATCTGAAAAGCTATTTACAAGTAGAACAAGTTATGATTTATTTTTTGCCAGCTGAGATAGTCAGTGAGTCCACTGAACTCTCCGGCCGTTTCTACTGGGTATGGTCACTACACGGTCACTACATGGTCAATACACGTCAGCCATATTGGAACTATTAGGATGCAGTGCTGCTGTGTCAGTGGTTACCGAGAGTAGGGCGCCAGAGCGCGGTGTTGTGGAGAAACAGAAACGGAGAGGGAACCACACACAGCCAGACGGTTATTACGGGATTGGAACACATATTTGCAGGATAGGAGACCGGTTAACGGAAATAGTTGAGGTGGATCTTCAATAGTAAAGATATACGTGAGTATAACGTGGCCTTGTACATTTTTGAATGATGTGGAAGATATGAAATAACTTTAACATTAGCCAGTTAGCATAGTAAGACCCCAGTCATTGACAATGGGTTGCAGTGAGAGTCGGAGCATTCAGTTAGCCTACTTTAATTTGCGTTTTTGGTGGAGAAAACACGGTTTCATTTGATGACGAAAAGGGGAATATATCCTTTATGCAGATGAATATGCATGTTTCTGCAAACAGTGGTGCAGTGTCCGAATCTCTCACGCCTAGGTGCAAGGTTCAGGGAACACAGCATGTCTTATTCAAACAGTGTGCAGCGAGTGGCTACATTTCGAGTGGCAACATTAGGGAAATGATACAATGCTAGTTTAAAACAGAAAAGTGATTACAACATTGTTACAATGTTACAAATTGTAACAACTCTCATGGTTGTTTGGAGAGCTCGCTACATTGTATGTCATTGCATGATATAGTTCTGGAGCCGGCTCAGCCCCAGCCATTCTGCATGCTGTTGTTTTAAAGGACCTGAGTAAGGTATAACGTTACTTGCAGGGGAAGATTAGAGGAGACCCTAGTATCCTCTGTATTTGACACGCTCATGGAATTACACAAGTCGAACATAGACTGTTCCTTATTCCACTTGTCTAATAACAAAAAACTGCTAAACTCCATAGGCAATTACAAGGCAACAACTATATTACGATGTGACAAAATATGTATAATAACCGTAATTGTGTTAAGAGGTTCACAGATATTGAGCTTTCTTCAGTTACCGCTACAGTGCAAACAGGAGAGACTGCTCATAAACTGTAATGAGTATTGTTTTTTTTTACAATGAGTTGCATTGATTTGTTGACTGCGTATGATTGCAGGCAAGCAGCATGGTTTTATCTGCATGCCTGAATCATCTATGTGTTTGTTTCCACGATCAGTATCATTGTTGCCGCCGTGCCTGCTGGTGTAACAAGTTAAAGCTAGTGTGTGAAGGGAGGAGTTTGGAAGCCAGGAGGAGGAGGGCCAGGTGTGTTGGTAAGAGGGTGTCAGGTTAGCAGCTCAGTAGCACTGACAGAAGTGATTTGCACCAGTTGGAAATACTCTTACATGTAAATAGCCTACAAATATGCAGTTCTGGAATATCCTGGGCTGCGGAAATGGAGGTACGTGTGCTATATTTATATCCATAATACAACTGACAGTTTTTGAGAAGCAGCGGTAGGCTTGTTTGGCTGAGAACTGAACGCGTGTCTGTCTCAAGAAGAGTGAGTCAGTGTGCCTGAGATAAGGGCAGGAATTTTCTCATGCAACTGCATGCACGGCCATGACATGAGAAACGTCACAGGCAGGTAAAAGTTGTTTGTAGCATGAACATCATGTTACTAGTGACACCAGGCATCTTTTTGTAGAGGAATCATACAGGGCTATAGAGAGCAGGAGAACCGTACAGAATGTTGTACTGAGTGTTCAACCCTCAGAAGAACCCATAGCCTACCTTGTTTGTCAATGTTACCTGATAAATTCCAGGACACCGAGGTATACCTCAGAGAATGTGCTGCTTCAGGGTTCGTCTTCTGATATGAGTCATCTCGTCACATCTAATGGCTTGTAATAACCAGAAATATCAGCAGTTATAATGTGGGTATGAGAATAGATGTCTATGATCTTCCCATGATGATACGGGTACACACAGTGCAATATGTGCCATACACTAACTAACCCTATAGATGTGGTCGTGGTAGAGTAGGCAAAACGATGTGAATGAAACCACACAGTCAAAGACCTGGGTTTCTTTCACTTCCATGTCCTGACAACAATAGTCAAATCAACTGTAGTCAAATCAACTGTAGTCAAATCAACTGTAGTCAAATCAATGAAGGCAGAGATTGTCGACAAATGTAAGCAGAGATTTTGTTGTGTAGAACATGTTCCTTTTGATGTGGACACAGCCCCTCCAGAGGGCGATCCAGCTGTTATGTATTGCGTCACAATGTTTTGAACAAATTCCAATCTCAGGCATAGACAAGCCTTCCGTTCAGTTAGATTTGAGATGATCAGATGTTCACTGCCATTGTATGTTTTACAGGTCCACCGATTATGATTTTTCAACGCCGATACCGATTATTGGAGGGCCAAAAAAGCAGATACCGATTAATCGGCCGATTTATAATAATAAAAAATAAATAAAAATGTATTTGTAATAATGACAATTACAACAGTACTGAATGAACACTTATTTTAACTTAATATAATACATCAATAAAATCAATTTAGCCTCAAGTAAATAATGAAGCATGTTCAATTTGGTTTAAATAAAGAAAGTAAAAGTGCAATATGTGCTATATAAGAAAGCTAACGTTTTAGTTCCTTGCTCAGAACATATGAAAGCTCGTGGTTCCTTTTAACATGAGTCTTCAGGTAAAGAAGTTTTAGGTTGTAGTTATAATAGGAATTATAGGACTATTTCCCTCTATACCATTTGTATTTCATTAACCTTTGACTATTGGATGTTCTTAGAGGCACTTTAGTATTGCCAGTATAACAGTATAGCTTCCGTCCCTCTCCTCGCTCCTCCCTGGGCTCGAACCAGCAACACAATGACAACAGCCATCATCGAAGCAGCGGTACCCATTGCAGAGCAAGGGAACAACTACTAGCAGGCTCAGAGCGAGTGAAGTTTGAAACGCTATTAGCTAACTAGCTAGCCATTTCACTTCGGTTACACCAGCCTAATCTTGGGAGTTGATAGGCTTGAAGTCATCAACAGCGCAATGCTTGACACACAACGAAGAGCTGCTGGCAAAACGCCCGAAAGTGCTGTTTGAATGAATGCTTCTGCCTACCAATGTAACGGTCTTCCTGTTGTGAAGGAGAAGCGGACCAAAATGCGGCGTGTAGATTGCGATCCATGTTTAATAAACAAACGTAAAACACAAATCAATACAAACACTACAAAACAAAGAACGTAATGAAAACCGAAACAGCCCTATCTGGTGCAAACACAGAGACAGGAACAATCACCCACAAACACACAGTGAAACCCAGGCTACCTAAATATGGTTCCCAATCAGAGACGATGACTAACACCTGCCTCTGATTGAGAACCATATCAGGCCAGACATAGAAATAGACAAACTAGAAAATGAAACAGAATGCCCACTCAGCTCACACCCTGACCAACCAAAACATAGAAATATACAAAGTAAACTATGGTCAGGGTGTGACAACCAACGCTCAGTCAGATTATATGTAACACAGGACACGCTAGATAATATCTAGTAATATCATCAACCATGTGTAGTTAACTAGTGATTATGATTGATTGTTTTTTATAAGATAAGTTTAATGCTAGCTAGCAACTTACCTTGGCTTACTGCATTCGCGTAACAGGCAGACTCCTTGTGGAGTGCAATGAGTGAGAGGCAGGTCGTTATTGCGTTGGACTAGTTAACTATAAGGTTGCAAGTTTGATCCCCCGAGCTGACAGTTAACCGTTCCTAGGCCGTCATTAAAAATAAGAATGTGTTCTTAACTGACTTGCCTAGTTAAATAAAGGTATAAAATATATATATATTTCTTTATCGGCAAATCGGCGCCCCAAAATACCGATTTCCGATTGTTATGAAAACAGGAAATCGGCCTTAATTAATCGGCCATTCCGATTAATCGGTCGACCTCTAGTATGTATTTACATTACACAGATCCAGATTGATAATATTTATATGAAGGAACAGGCTAACCTTGCAATCTCAGTTTGCCTCAGGTCTTCAAATGCTCAACTTATCTATGTGGATTCATCAATGGAATTTGCATTAACCTGACTTGTCACATTGACACTTTTTCCATATTTGCCATCTGTTTGTAGTTATTTCTCTGTCTCTCTCTCTCACTGTATTGTGATGATAGGCCCTCAGTGGGGAAAAGAGGCCTACTGAGCATGAACACCTTTTTCATTTATTATTGAACCTTTATTTAACAAGTCAGTTAAGAATAAATTCTTATTCACAATGACGGCCTACCCCGGCCAAACCCTAACTTGGGACAACACTGGGCCAATTGTGCACCGCCCTATGGGACTCCCAATTACGGCCGGTTGTGGTACAGCCTGGAATCGAACCAGGGCCTGTAGTGACACCTCTCACTCTGAGATGCAGTGCCTCAGAGCACTGCGCCACTCCGGATACCTACTGTACTCTACTGTGTAAATCAGCCAGCAGCGATTCAATGACGAGTGGATGGGGAGTTGAATTGTGTCTTCTGGGGGGAAAGAAATGCCTGGAAAGCCCATCAACAGTGATTTATTCAAAACAGTTATGTAAACGTGAATGTGTGTATTGAGACAACAAGGCTGTCAAGTGTAAAACATTATAATACAAGCAAGGCAAGATCTGGAAGCAAAAACGTTTTATACTCTGTCAGTTAGTCTTTACTAAGAATATAGAACCATCAGTCAATAGTGTTCTTCTCAAGAAGAACGGTGGTCTGTAGTTAAAGAACTACAGGGAATGGCCGTAGACTTATTAGTCCAATGGAAAGTGCTTGTGGGAATGACTTTCACTAAACTGCAGTCTTAGAAAAAAGGGTTATTTGGCTGTTCCATGTAGAGCCCTCTGTTGAAAGGGTTCTACATGCAAACCCAAAAGGGTTCTACCTGGAACTAAAACGGGTTCTTCAAATGGTTCTCCTACGGCGACAGCCGAAGAACCCTTTTAGGTTCTAGATAACACCTTCTTTTCTAAGAGTGTATTGCAAATAGAAGTACTCAAATAGGCTCAAACCCTCAGTGATTTATGGTGCAGCTCTCACAAGTCTACAACACACCGTAGGCTTGAATAGTGAACGTCTCTCCCTCTCTCTCGATGTGATATGGTCTTTTGTTTGAGATGGTCTCTAACCCTCAGTGATTTATGGTGCAGCTCTCACAAGTCTACAACACACCGTAGGCTTGAATAGTGAACGTCTCTCCCTCTCTCTCGATGTGATATGGTCTTTTGTTTGAGATGGTCTCTCGAAACAGCTTTTAAAAATTAGATGATACCAATGGGTTAACCGAAGTCTGGAGCTTTTACACAATTTGACAAATGAGGAAGCTCTGGCCTCCCAGGAATTCAGCGTTGAGACCACAGCATACTGTCACACCCAGCTCTTATCAAGTCCCTACTGGGATGTGAAGACCAAATGACCCAACTCAATTCCTCTGAGCCCACACCTTTTGTTACAATGCTTTCTTACTCCTTTTAGTATGTGTTGCGTACCGCCACCAAGTTATTTATGTTGAACAGCAGCACAGATTTGGTTGAGTTGTTAACTAACGGGTGAATTCAACAGAAAATGTCCCCATGCCATTGGATTCATTGGTTCAAAGTTGGGTGAAAAAATAAGAAATTGCCTTATGTTGATGAATTCAAATTCAATCAGTTTTACACATTGATTCAACATCACCTTAAATTATTGGGTTGGAATGACGTGGAAACGACATTGATTCAACCAGTTTTTGCCCAGTGGTCCATGATCTCTGTGGGAAGTAGAACTAGCTACCATAATCCATGACAGAAATACATTAGAAAATACAGTATTGCAATTGGGCCTGCATTGCAGACGGCTTGTTATAGCAAACACATCCTAAACCGATATGTTGCCAGATACAAATTTGATTATGTGATTAGCAAGAGAAATGATGTAAATTGCAACACTGACTCAATTTCATTTTTAAATTTTCTCCTATAAAAATAAGGTGAGGTTGAACTGATCGTCAAGGTGGCTGCTGTCATCTCTCTCCTTAAATGTATTAGATTTAATGTCCTGTTAGTTTATAGAATGCAAACAACTAGTGAGTGTTATTCAGTGAGACTAGAATATTTATAAAACTGGTAGATAGAAATGTATTGAATAAAACTAACATGATAGCCAATTCTACCTGACTGATAATCATGTCTGTTCTAAGCTATACATTTCTATGTGACCATTCTGTTCAGAGAATGCTGAAGTGATGTTCTGCTTGACAGGATCTAGATCTCTTACTGTAGTCATGTCTGACAGTCTGAGGCTGGAGGAGATTGAGTGTATGTTTTACATCACTGTAGTTTATACAGCTAATCTTCAGGGCCCAGTTCAAAAAATAAATATCTATCTGGATTTCACCTATTGGACAGGATTAAATGCATAGACATTTTATGAATAGAGAGGACGAATCATTGACTTGAATGGAGACTCCCATTCTATTCATTCTATTTCTATTAATTGAGTCCTATCCGATAGCCGACATACAGATAGATCACTTTTTTTTTTAAACTCGTCACATTTAAGTTTTTCGTTAAAATGACGTGGAAACAACGCTGATTCAACCAGTTTTTGCCAATCGTTCTGTCAGGTTTTTTGTGTTGGCTAGGGATGTTTCATATACTGTGCAATGTAGCCTGATTGTGTTGAGACCTACAGAGGGTTACTATTAGTGCTCTCTTGTCAGTAATACCATTTGAATTAGAATAGTACAGGCTAGGGGAATTGGGAATTCAGCAGTACTGTACAGTTTGAGTCAGATTGTGATTGGTGACCATCCCCTCCCCTGTGCCTCTCCTTGGCAGGATCAGTGTTGTCTAGGTGAGTAAATGAATGGTGTGACAGAGCCCTAACATTGTGCTGAGTCAGACGTAGGCCATGTAATGTCCTATAGGACTATCCACATACACACAGCCACACATACAGTCATCTGTTTAGCAAGCTGCTGTCTCAGTAAGTCCAGTACACATCACCACTGAACAATCACCCAGATCAATCAAACAAGCCAGGGCTGCTGCAGTGCATCAATCCAGCCTGCTCTAGGGGAATCAGGAGGAGTGTTGTAGTCAGTCAGCCAGGTCTGCTGCAGTACATCAATCCAGTCTGCTCTAGGGGAATCAGGAGGAGTGTTGTAGTCAGTCAGCCAGGTCTGCTGCAGTACATCAATCCAGTCTGCTCTAGGGGAATCAGGAGGAGTGTTGTAGTCAGTCAGCCAGGTCTGCTGCAGTACATCAATCCAGTCTGCTCTAGGGGAATCAGGAGGAGTGTTGTAGTCAGTCAGTAATGACAGTTGACTCCCTCCATTTAAAAGGCTGTGTTTGTCTTACACACACACACACACACACACACACACACACACACACACACACACACACACACACACACACACACACACACACACACACACACACACACACACACACACACACACACACACACACACACACTAGGGTGCTGTGTTTGGAGTCTGACCCATTCGTTCCCTCCTCTCTACACCATTCACTTTAACACCATCCTGCAGGCAGCTTGAGGGGTGATGAGAGAGAAAAGGTCCAGTTACCAGGACCACAAATATAAATTCCATATAGACACCGTTGCCCTAGAGCAGTGGTTCCCAAACTTTTTGTTATCCTGTACCCCTTCAAACATTCAACCTCCAGCTGTACCCCCTCTAGCACCAGGGTCAGCACACTCTCAAATGTTGTTTTTGCCATCATTGTAAGCCTGCCACACACACACTATACAATACATTTATTAAACATAAGAATGAGAGTGAGTTTTTGTCACAACCCGGCTCGTGGGAAGTGACAAAGAGCTCTTATAGGACCAGGGCACAAATAATAATATAATAATCATCATCAATCATTTTGCTCTTTATTTAACCAACTTACATATAAAACCTTATTTGTTCTTCAAAATTGTGAATAACTCACCACAGGTTAATGAGAAGGGTGTGCTTGAAAGGATGCACATAACTCTGCAATGTTGGATTGTATTGGAGAGAGTCTCAGTCTTAAATCATTTCCCACACACAATCTGTGCCTGTATTTAGTTTCCATGCTAATGAGGGCCGAGAATCCACTCTCACATAGGTACGTGGTTGCAAAGGGCATACGTGTCTTAACAGTGTGATTTGGATATTCAGGATACTCTGAGCGCAGCCCAAACCAGAAATCTGGCAGTGGCTTCTGATTAAATTCTATTTTCACAGAACTGCTTGTTGCAATTTCGATGAGCACACACGGCACAAATTGCACTTTTACTTTCTTCTCCAACACTTTGTTTTTGCATTATTTGAACCAAATTGAACATGTTTCATTATTTATTTGAGGCTACATTTATTTTATTGATGTATTATACTACGTTAAAATAAGTGTTCATTCAGTATTGTTGTAATTGTCATTATTACAAATAAAACAAAAAAAATCAGCCGATTAATTGGTATCAAATTTTTTGGGTCCTCCAATAATCGGTATCGGTATTGGCGTTGAAAAATCATAATCGGTCGACCTCTAATGGTCACTGTCCATATCAATGCATACTGCAGAAAATAAACGAGAGTTCAGGGGCCTTTCTTTAACAAAGTTAACCATTTTCACTGTAGTGTCCAAAACGTCTTTCAAGCTGTCAGGCATTCCCTTGGCAGCAAGAGCCTCTCGGTGGATGCTGCAGTGTGCCCAGGTGGCGTTGGGAGCACCTGCTTACACATGCGTTACCACTCCACTATGTCTCCCTGTCATGGCTTTTGCGCCATCAGTACAGATACAGACCGTTAGTGGAATCTCCGCGAGAGAATAACAGTTCATGTGATTGGATGTTAATTATTTGACTAGCACACCTGTATTTGACATTGTGTTGTTATTTCGCTGAACACTAGATGGTTTAATTTTATTATTGGCAGTGAAACCAGGTTACTCAGGCGAGAGAAAAACCTCACCCAGATGTATATCCCCACTGGAAAATATTAATGTACTGTTTGACAATGTGAAGAAATAAAAATAATAGAATGTGAATAAAAAAATAAATACATGTGAATCACATTTTTATTTGGCATACCCCCGACGGCATTGTGAGGACCCCTGGGGTTTGGGAATACCTGCCCTAGAGCACACACAACTATACATCCCTCAGCCTGAATGTCAGCTCCACAGGTAACTTCCACAAAGCTGTGAACGATCTATGCCATCAAAAGGAACATAACATTTGACAGACCAATTAGGATCTGGCTAAAAATATTTGATTCAGTTCTAGAACCCATTGCCCTTTATGGCTGTGAGGTCTGGGGTCCGCTCATCAACCAAGACTTCACAAAATGGGACAAACACCAAATTGAGACTCTGCATATAGAATTCTGTAAAAATATCCTCAGTGTACAACGTAAAACACCAAATAATGCATGCAAAGCAGAATTAGGCCGAATTAGGCCTAATTATCAAAATCCAGAAAAGAGCCATTAAATTCCACAACCACCTAAAAGAACCTCTCTTGGTTTTTGAGATATTTTCATCATTGCAGCATCAAGAGTTTTGTCCTTGTAGCCTCGCATTTTGAATTTCTGTCATTTCTATTTTAGCTTTGCTGTCAAAATCTGTCTGGTGGTCACAGATTAATTTACCCGCACAACTGGCTATATAGTAGACCATTCTTGAGGGGAAGGGGATGCATACTATCAACGTAGCAGGGTATTGCGGTCTGTGGGCTTTGTGTTTAAGTCTGTGTGTAATGCATCATCCTCTTTGATGATCCATAAGTCCAGGTAATTTATTTTTCCCTCATTAGTCTGCATGGTGAATTTGAGGTATTCAGAGCTCTCGTTTAGTAAAGTTTGGAATTCATTTTGTTCCTGCTGACTTCCTTCCCAGAGCACAAAGACATCATCTGTGTATCTCTTCCATAGCAGGATTTTAGAAAGTAGGGGGTGCGTCTCTGTTTTGTAAAGGAGTGCTTCCTCAAATTGTCCCACATACAGGTTTGTATAGTTGGGGGAAAAGGGGGAGGCCATGGCTTCCCCTCTGAATTTGAAGGAAAACGTCTGACTCAAAGACAAAGTAGTTATTGAATAATACCAGTTCAGTAAATTGTAAAATGCAATCATTGGATGGAGCAAGGGTAGAGTCTCTCTGCTGAAGGACGTGCCGCAGCGCCTGCAAGCCTCCAGTGTGTGGGATGTTAGTGTACAAGCTAACCATATGTCTGCTACAGTGGGAAAAGATAGAGCCATGACAAAACAAGGAAATAAAACTGCTGAAAGCCGATAAGGCTTCCTATTTAAAAATAAGATTGAGAACAAGCTATGAAAGGTTGCTGGATCGAATCCCCGAGCTGACAAGGTAAAATTCTGTCGTTCTTCCTCTGAACAAGGCAGTTAACCCACTGTTCCTTAGTAGGCCGTCATTGTAGATGAGAATTTGTTCTTAACTGACTTGCCTAGTTAAATAAAGATTTTAAAAAAGAAGGAAGGAAGGAAGGATGGAAGGAAGGAAGGAAGGATGGAAGGAAGGAAGGAAGGAAGGAAGGAAGGAAGGAAGGAAGGAAGGAAGGAAGGAAGGAAGGAAGGAAGGAAGGAAGTAAGGAAAAATACTGGATTATGGTGCAGGTACAGCCATCCAGCGTAAAAATTTATATTACGATATTGTCAAAATGATACGATATGATATATTGTCAAAAATAATATCCCGATATGTGACTATCGATTTTTTTTCTTCTCCCCAGCAAAAAGTAGTGCACTATGTAGGGAATGGGGTGTCATTTGGGACATAGCCTCTGTTGACTAGCCACCGTCATATTCATATGAACACGTCTAAAGAAAACCTTTATTGACCATTCATTCTCTAATACAAACAAAACAGTGGCATTTCATAGTCACATCAATTTATTTATTTAACCAGTGAAGTCAGTTAAGAACAAATTCTTATTTTCAATGACAGCCTAGGAACAGCCTGTTCAGAGGCAGAACGACAGATGTGTACCTTGTCAGCTCAGGGATTTGAACTTACAACCTTTCAGCTACTAGTCCAACACTCTAACCACTAGGCTACCCTGCCACCCCAATATTAGAAGAGGAATTGATGGAACCATTTATTTTGATCACTGAGGGGGAATATACAATCACTGTACCATATAATTGCTTCTCTCAGTTTCTGGCTTAGTTTCCTAGGTCATGACTACGTCCATGTCATTTGAAGCCCTGGCGCTCAACATGAAAACATTTTCAAAAACAACTGAATTGACTTATTTCCATTTGAAGTCTTACATCATGAATCCCTTATTCATTCACTGCTGTTTTCTCAGATCATCTCTCTATCATCTCCTCCGCTGTGCTTTCTGCTGAGACAGGTTTAGTCAGGAATAATGAGCATTATGATTAACTGATGAGCTTAGCTGCTCCTGGCTCCTCACTGATAGCAGGACCTCTGTCTGCCTGTCTGTCTGTCTGTCTGTCTGTCTGCCTGTCTGTTTGTCTTTCTGTCTGTCTGCCTGTCGGTCAGTGGAGGCTGCTGATGGGAGGACGGCTCATAATAATGGCCAGAACGGAGCAAATGGAATGGCATCAAACACATCCATATGTTTGATGTATTTGATACCATTCCACTCATTCCTCCTCTCCAGCCATTACCACGAGCCTGTCCTCCCCAATTAAGGTGCCACCAACCTCCTGTGCTGTCTGTCTGTCTTTTCATCTGTCTAATAATGTAGCCAGCCCTTCAGTATCCCACCCTAAGAAGCCAGTGAAATTCTGATGTGGTATCTAGTAGAGGTCGACCGATTTCAACGCCGATACCGATTATCGGAGGGCCAAAAAAGCCGATACCAATTAATTGGCCGATTAATTTAAAAAAAAAATGTATTTGTAATAATGACAATTACAACAATACTGAATGAACACTTATTTTAACTTAATACATCAATAAAATCAATTTAGCCTCAAATAAATAATGAAACGTGTTGAATTTGGTTTAAATAATGCAAAAACAAAGTGTTGGAGAAGAAAGTAAAGGTGCAATTTGTGCCATGTAAGAAATCTAAGGTTTAAGTTCCTTGCTCGGAACATGAGAACATATGAAAGCTGGTGGTTCCTTTTAACATGAGTCTTCAATATTCCCAGGTAAGAAGTTTTAGGTTGTAGTTATTATAGGAATTATAGGACTATTTCTCTCTATACCATTTGTATTTCATTAACCTTTGACTATTGGATGTTCATAGGCACTTTAGTATTACCAGTGTAACGGTATAGCTTCCGTCCCACTCCTCGCTCCTCCATGGGCTCGAACCAGGAACATATCAACAATAGCCATCATCGAAGCAGCGGTACCCATGCAGAGCAAGGGGAACAACCACTCCAAGGCTCAGAGTGAGTGACGTTTGAAACGCTATTAGCGCGCGCTAACTAGCTAGCCATTTCACTTCGGTTACACCAGTCTAATCTCGGGAGTTGATAGACTTGAAGTCATAAACAGCGCAATGCTTGAAGCACAACGAAGAGCTGCTGGCAAATGCCTGAAAGTGCTGTTTGAATGAATGTTTACGCGCCTGCTTCTGCCTACCTCCGCTCAGTCAGATACTTAGATACTTGTATGCTTGTATGCTCAGTCAGATTATATGCAACGCAGGACACGCTAGATAATATATAGTAATATCATCAACCATGTGTAGTTAACTAGTGATTATGATTGATTGATTGTTTTTTACAAGATAAGTTTAATGCTAGCTAGCAACGTACCTTGCCTAACTGCATTCGTGTAACAGGAATGCAATGAGAGAGAGGCAGGTCGTTATTGCGTTGGACTAGTTAACTGTAAGGATGCAAGAATGGTTCCCCCGAGCTGACAAGGTGAAAATCTGTCATTCTGTCCCTGAACAAGGCAGTTAACCCACTGTTCCTAGGCCGTCATTGAAAATAAGAATGTGTTCTTAACTGACTTGCCTAGTTAAATAAAGATTAAATAAAGGTGTAAAAAAAAAATACAGTCCAAAAATACAGATTTCCAATTGTTATGAAAACTTGAAATCGGCCGTAATTAATCGGCCATTCCGATTAATCAGTCGACCTCTAGTATCTAGAGGATCTTATCAAAGTCCTGCCATCACCTGCTGTCCGTCTGAACGTGCCTCGGACTTTAATGACCGCAGGAGGAAGTCATCTGAGTGCCAAAGACCACCCTATTCCCCTTTTTAGTGCTCTACATTTGACTTGGGCCCATTGGGCTCTGGTGAGAAGTAGTGCACTATGTAGGGAAAATGTTGTCATTTGGGACGTAGGCGTGATCTCCACTGGAGGACAAGGTTAGGTGGTGACTGACTGCAGACAGGCAGACAGGGAGCACTGCTGAATCCAAAACACTGTGTGTGGAAAAAATATCCTAGACTGCTTAATGCTTATTAAATTAGGGCTAATCAATTGTAAAGTCATCAGAAACAGAAGCACATCCTCCTCCCTGTGACAAGATTGGGTTCGTTCCATCCAGGATGAATCCTCTTTGTTTCTTCCTTTCTACCACTTTCACCACCATCTCTCCAAATCAATTAATGAGTCACCAGCCTGCTACCATCATGCTGGCCTTTAAGAAATGTGCAGTACCATCAATGTATAATGTTACCACTTGAGATGACAGTCACCGTTACATCACCTGAAACAGCAAAGGTTCTGTGCAAGCAGGCCAAGACCCCAGTGCCTTTGGCAGTGCAGTCTAACAGCCTCTGGGCTGTGCTGAACAGATGACCTCTAGGGGGCTGTATCTGCACAGGTGCTGCTGGCTACTGGCTGCTGGCTGGCCTCCACAGTCAGCTCATTTAAATACCCTGAGTAATGCCATCCTAACATACTTCTCTCTCTCTGTTTCCCTTGCAGATATTTCCAGGATATCATCATACTACGCTGGTATGTACCGGGGGATTTTGCCCTGGCAATAAAGATTCTGTCATTTAAAGTTATTCGTGCTATGTGTATTTTACCCTGGCAGTAAAGATTCTGTCATTTAAAGTTAATAGTGATATGTGTATTTTACCCTGGCAATAAAGATTCTGTCATTTAAAGTTAATAGTGATATGTGTATTTTACCCTGGCAGTAAAGATTCTGTCATTTAAAGTTAATAGTGATATGTGTATTTTACCCTGGCAGTAAAGATTCTGTCATTTAAAGTTAATAGTGATATGTGTATTTTACCCTGGCAATAAAGATTCTGTCATTTAAAGTTAATAGTGATATGTGTATTTTACCCTGGCAGTAAAGATTCTGTCATTTAAAGTTAATAGTGATATGTGTATTTTACCCTGGCAGTAAAGATTCTGTCATTTAAAGTTAATAGTGATATGTGTATTTTACCCTGGCAGTAAAGATTCTGTCATTTAAAGTTAATAGTGATATGTGTATTTTACCCTGGCAGTAAAGATTCTGTCATTTAAAGTTAATAGTGCTATGTGTATTTTACCCTGGCAGTAAAGATTCTGTCATTTAAAGTTAATAGTGCTATGTGTATTTTACCCTGGCAGTAAAGATTCTGTCATTTAAAGTTAATAGTGCTATGTGTGAAGTGCTGGTTGAGTGTGTGTAGTTATTATAGAAAAAGGACAAACTGCACCTAGACTTGCTCTAGATGAGTGCAGCCAGATTGTATTCTACATGTTGTTCCCTATACAGTACATACAGCTATTCCACATGTTGTTCCCTATACAATATATACAGCTATTCCACATGTTGTTCCCTATACAGTACATACAGCTATTCCACATGTTGTTCCCTATACAATACATACAGCTATTCTACATGTAGTTCCCTTTACAGTACATACAGCTATTCTACATGTTGTTCCCTATACAGTACATACAGCTATTCCACATGTTGTTCCCTATACAATACATACAGCTATCCCACATGTTGTTCCCTATACAGTACATACAGTTATTCCACATGTTGTTTCCTATACAATACATACAGATATTCTACATGTTGTTCCCTATACAGTACATACAGCTATTCTACATGTTGTTCCCTATACAATACATACAGCTATTCTACATGTTGTTCCCTATACAATACATACAGATATTCTACATGTTGTTCCCTATACAATACATACAGATATTCTACATGTTGTTCCCTATACAGTACATACAGTTATTCCACATGTTGTTTCCTATACAGTACATACAGTTATTCCACATGTTGTTCCCTATACAATACATACAGATATTCTACATGTTGTTCCCTATACAGTACATACAGTTATTCCACATGTTGTTCCCTATACAATACATACAGCTATTCTACATGTTGTTCCCTATACAGTACATACAGCTATTCTACATGTTGTTCCCTATACAGTACATACAGCTATTCCACATGTTGTTCCCTATACAATACATACAGTTATTCTACATGTTGTTCCCTATACAGTACATACAGTTATTCCACATGTTGTTCCCTATACAATACATACAGATATTCTACATGTTGTTCCCTATACAGTACATACAGTTATTCCACATGTTGTTCCCTATACAATACATACAGCTATTCTACATGTTGTTCCCTATACAGTACATACAGCTATTCTACATGTTGTTCCCTATACAGTACATACAGTTATTCCACATGTTGTTCCCTATACAGTACATACAGCTATTCCACATGTTGTTCCCTATACAATATATACAGCTATCCCACATGTTGTTCCCTATACAGTACATACAGCTATTCCACATGTTGTTCCCTATACAATACATACAGCTATTCCACATGTTGTTCCATATACAGTACATACAGCTATTCCACATGTTGTTCCCTATACAATACATACAGCTATTCCACATGTTGTTCCATATACAGTACATACAGCTATTCTACATGTTGTTCCCTATACAGTACATACAGCTATGTGACTATGTTAGCTTCCTGGAGGGGGCCCATGGCTGAAGCTAAAGGCATGATGGGGCTGTCTTCATCTCCTGCAATCTCCTGCAATCAGCATTTCTCTCTGATTCTTCATCAATATTTAATTGTTTGAACAACATGTACTGGAGAAAATTATCTATTGGAAAATATCAGTATTAGTTGCAGTAAACATCTCTGCAAAGGAATGAAGGAATGAAAATCTCTTCCAGTTTGATAGCTATTTAATTTCTCACCAGACTTACAGTTTTGACTTAAATCGGCTTGAAAATCTATGGCAAGACCTCAACATGGCTGGCTAGCACAGCCTGTTCTCATAGTTTCACTTCGGAATTGCCGTAATTGGATGAACGTACATTTTTGACCCATTCATTCTGTGTGTTTACAGAGTAATTCTGTGTGTTTACAGGGTAATTCTGTGTTTACAGGGTAATTCTGTGTGTTTACAGGGTAATTCTGTGTGTTTACAGGGTTAATTCCGTGTGGTTACAGAGTTATTTTCGCGTGTTTACAGGGTTTAAACAGAAACAACTCAAAGGTTAAATGTGCTTTTTTCATTCAGTATCATGAGGTACTCTTCCTGCTTGTGAGAGAATTGTGAACTGCCGTGGCGCAGGGGTCTAAGCAGTGTGCTCTGGCTCAGGGCCTTGTTAGTTCGTTGTGAACTGCCGTGGCGCAGGGGTCTAAGCAGTGTGCTCTGGCTCAGGGCCTTGTGAGTTCGTTGTGAACTGCCGTGGAGCAGGTGTCTAAGCAGTGTGCTCTGGCTCAGGGCCTTGTGAGTTCATTGTGAACTGCCGTGGCGCAGGGGTCTAAGCAGTGTGCTCTGGCTCAGGGCCTTGTGAGATTGTTGTGAACTGCCGTGGCGCAGGGGTCTAAGCAGTGTGCTCTGGCTCAGGGCCTTGTGAGTTCGTTGTGAACTGCCGTGGAGCAGGGGTCTAAGCAGTGTGCTCTGGCTCAGGGCCTTGTGAGTTCATTGTGAACTGCCGTGGCGCAGGGGTCTAAGCAGTGTGCTCTGGCTCAGGGCCTTGTGAGTTTGTTGTGAACTGCCGTGGCGCAGGGGTCTAAGCAGTGTGCTCTGGCTCAGGGCCTTGTGAGTTCGTTGTGAACTGCCGTGGCGCAGGGGTCTAAGCAGTGTGCTCTGGCTCAGGGCCTTGTGAGTTCGTTGTGAACTGCCGTGGAGCAGGGGTCTAAGCAGTGTGCTCTGGCTCAGGGCCTTGTGAGTTCGTTGTGAACTGCCGTGGCGCAGGGGTCTAAGCAGTGTGCTCTGGCTCAGGGCCTTGTGAGTTCGTTGTGAACTGCCGTGGAGCAGGTGTCTAAGCAGTGTGCTCTGGCTCAGGGCCTTGTGAGTTCGTTGTGAACTGCCGTGGAGCAGGTGTCTAAGCAGTGTGCTCTGGCTCAGGGCCTTGTGAGTTCGTTGTGAACTGCCGTGGCGCAGGGGTTTAAGCAGTGTGCTCTGGCTCAGGGCCTTGTGAGTTCGTTGTGAACTGCCGTGGCGCAGGGGTTTAAGCAGTGTGCTCTGGCTCAGGGCCTTGTGAGTTCGTTGTGAACTGCCGTGGCGCAGGTGTCTAAGCAGTGTGCTCTGGCTCAGGGCCTTGTGAGTTCGTTGTGAACTGCCGTGGCGCAGGAGTCTAAGCAGTGTGCTCTGGCTCAGGGCCTTGTGAGTTCGTTGTGAACTGCCGTGGCGCAGGGGTTTAAGCAGTGTGCTCTGGCTCAGGGCCTTGTGAGTTCGTTGTGAACTGCCGTGGAGCAGGGGTTTAAGCAGTGTGCTCTGGCTCAGGGCCTTGTGAGTTGGTTGTGCCATTGTGTTATTTCTAATTGTTATTTATTTATGTATGTAGCTCCAACAAAGGCACATATCCACATTCTCAGGACCTTTCACATGTCCCAAATCGAAGGCTCTTTCTTGTGACCAGCCTGGTCCAGCGATGATCAACAACCAACTTGACAGAGCTTGAAGAATATGAACAATAATAATGTGATGTGTAAATATTGTACAGTCCAGGTATGCAAAGCTCTTAGAGGATTACCCAGGAATACTCACAGCTGTAATCGCTGCCAAAGGTCATTCTGGTCGATATTGACTCAAGGGTGTGAATATTATTTTCACTTTGTCATTATGGAGTATTGTGTGTAGATGGGTGAGAGGAAATCGATTGAATCCATTTTTGAATTCAGGCTGCGGCACAACAAAATGTTGAATAAGTGAAGGGGTATGAATACTTTCTGAAGGTACTGTATGTATGTATGTAGCTGGAGCCCATTATTCTAGACATAATGGGGTTAATAACCTGATATCTAGGGCTCGGAGGCAGCCATGTTCCCTGTGCGAGTGTGTTGCGACAGACTATCAGTGGAAACATCTCTAAATTCTCTCTGTACTCACAGGGTTAGGACGGAGCTGGCTGTGAGGACAGACAGGTTAAGTGGTTAGTTGTGTACAGTTAAATAACTTCCAGCTGAGTGCTTGTGTTGATCCATAGTCAGTCAGCAGTATTGGAGAGTCGTGGCCTGGCCAAGACTGGATAACTGCACCAAAAGCCGGTATCATCTGACAGACTGACGTCCTCTTGAACGGGGTGCAATATAAACAGAGTATGAATCATCTGGCATTAGTTATACAGTACATACCAACACTTTTACCAGGGTTTAGATTAGAGGTCCACCCACCGCTTATGATTTTTCAATGCCGATACCGATTATTGGAGGACCCAAAAAAGCCGATACCGATTATTGGAGGACCAAAAAAAGCCGATACCAATTAATCGGAAGAGTTTTTTATTTATTTGTAATAATGACAATTACAACAATACTGAATGAACACTTATTTTAACTTAATATAATACATCAATAAAATCAATTTAGCCTCAAATAAATAATGAAACATGTTCAATTTGGTTTAAATAATGCAAAAAGTGTTGGAGTAAAAGTGCAATTTGTGCCATGTAAGAAAGCTAACGTTTAAGTTCCTTGCTCAGAACATGAGAACATAGGAAAGCAGGTGGTTCCTTTTAACATGAGTCTTCAATATTGCCAGGTAAGAAGTTTTAGGTTGTAGTTATTATAGGAATTATAGGATTATTTCTCTCTATACCATTTGTATTTCATTAACCTTTGACTATTGGATGTTCTTATAGGCACTTTAGTATTGCCAGTGTAACAGTATAGCTTCCGTCCCTCTCCTCGCTCCTCCCTGGGCTCGAACCAGGAACACATCGACAACAGCCACCCTTGAAGCAGCGTTACCCATGCAGAGCAAGGGGAACAACCACTCCAAGTCTCAGAGTGAGTGACGTTTGAAACGCTATTAGCGTGCACCCCGCTAACTAGCTAGCCACCAGCCTAATCTCGGGAGTTGATAGGCTTGAAGTCATAAACAGTGCAGAAGCACATCGAAGAGCTGCTGGAAAAACGCACGAAAGTGCAGTTTGAATGAATGCTTACGAGCCTGCTGCTGCCTACCATCGCTCATTCAGACTGCTCTATCAAATCATAGCCTTAGTTATAACATAATAACACACAGAAATACGAAACTATCATCTCGAAAACAAGACGTTTATTCTTTCTTTATCTAAAGGGTGGCATCCATAAGTCTAAATATTCCTGTTATATTGCACAACTGTCAATGTTATGTCATAATTACCTACAATTCTGGCAAATTAGGCGGCCTAAACTGTTGCATATTCACTGACTCTGCGTGCAATGAACGCAAGAGAAATGACACAATTTCACCTGCTTAATATTGCCTGCTAACCTGGATTTCTTTTAGCTAAATATGCAGGTTTAAAAATATATACTTCTGTGTATTGATTTTAAGAAGATTGATGTTTATGGTTAGGTACACATTGGAGCAACGATACGCACCGCATCGATTATATGCAACGCAGGACACGCTAGATAAACTAGTAATATCATCAACCATGTGTAGTTAACTAGTGATTATGATTGATTGTTTTTTATAAGATAAGTTTAATGCTAGCTAGCAACTTACCTTGGCTTACTGCATTCGTGTAACAGGCAGTCTCCTCGTGGAGTGCAATGAGAGGCAGGTGGTTAGGGCGTTGGACTAGTTAACTGTAAGGTTGCAAGATTGAATCCCCGAGCTGACAAGGTAAAGATCTGTCGTTCTGCCCCTGAACAAGGCAGTTAACTCACTGTTCCTAGGCCGTCATTGAAAATAAGAATGTGTTGTTAACTGACTTGCCTAGTTAAATAAAGATTAAATAAAGGTGTAAAGGTGTAAAAAAAAAATCTGCCAAATCGGTGTCCAAAAATACAGATTTGCAGTGCTGCAGCACCTTGGCGTTGCTTGGAGGTTAGTGTGATTTAGTGGAAGGTTGTAGTTTGTGGAGAGCTAGGCTAGATCTGGCTGTGATAAATCACTGCTTGGTTACATAATGAAAGCTGTTCATGGCAGGTGCAATCTACTCTCTGTTTGTTTCAGCTACAGGCCCAGAAAAACATGTTGCAAAACACACACACACACACACACACTCACTTCTGAATGTTTAAAGGGACCATAGAACTGCCTGTGTGTGATGTGTGTAATGAGTAGAGTGAGATTTGTCTCTTGATTGGGTTTGTTGTTTTTATGTCGGGGTGATTCACAGCCACAATTAATATTATTTGTTCTTCTTTAGTTTTACAGACATCTTGAATAATTGTCATGGTAATTGCAGCAATTAAAACATTTTGTTGGTCTCACACCATGTCCCAAATTCCCTATATAGTGCACTACTTTTGACCAGAGCCCTATGGGCCCTGATCTAAAGTAGTGTACTATAAAGGGACCAAGGTGCCTTTTTGGATGAAGCCTTAAAGTGTGTTAATGCGCTCGCTGAAAATGAGGAATTGATGTAGCACCCCTTGAGAGGAATTGATCATACATATTCAATTTATACTGGGTGCATGTGGAAAAATAGTCCTCTTTGAAAGGATGTAATATAGACAGAAGGCCTATACTGTGGAAGAACCCAATGACAACCAGATCCCTCTCCTCTCTCTATAGTGAATAATGTAGGTTGAGTCTGTGCTGGATTATGAGAACTATAGAACAGCACCATCCTGTAGAGCTGTTGAGGTAGTCAGTGGGTACAAACCAGGCTGTCTGTCTGTTCACAGAGCTTCAATTGAGTGGAGTGACTAAACACATCAAACTATCGTTTTCTGGGTCAATCATCTGTCAAACTCATTCCCCAAGTGTCAGGGGGTTTTCACTCCCCCGTTGTACATGATTGATGAACTAAGGAAGATCACTGATTAGTAAGGAACTCTCCTCACCTGGTTGTCTAGGAGATGCTAGGCCCTCCATGGAATGAATTTGACCCCCCCCCCGGCTGATTTAAATCATCTAAGCTTGATGATACCATTGTGTTTTGCAACAGGTTTAGAACTGCTTGTGTATGTAATAGTCTAGGCCTAATTCATGCATTATGACGTTATTCCATAGAACCTCTGTTCTGTTGTGTGATTGGTGGAATCAAAAAGCTCCATTGCCACTAAGACAGGGAGATAGCTGTGACCTCATCACACCACAGATCCAGTATCTGATCCCAGACATTCACTAGGATGGTGAAAGCATTGCAGAGTTACTTTTCATATCACTGAAAACATCTTATGTAACGTCATCAATATTCCTCACCTGTCTTACACCTTGGAGGAAAATGGAAGGCTGCAAATGGAAAGCATACAGGAGAGAGGAGGAGAGGAAGAAGGGAGGAAATGAGAGAGGGAGGGACATGTTTTGATTGATAGCCAGAGGCATAGGGGCAGACCTTGTTGTAAGGAGGAGAAAGAGGAGGAGGAAGAAGAGATATAGTTTGCTAATGAACTGAACGCTAGTCATGACCCTGGATGTAAGAGCCGCTGTCCATTTTGTAAACAGGAGAAGAGCTGAGTGTAGTTCCCTAAATGAGGTTCCCTCTCTCTCCTCCCTTCCTCCCACCCTGCCTCCCGCCTCCCTCACTTTCTCCCTACCTCTACCTCTCTCTCTCTCTGAGTCGCACACAAACCCAGCTCACACTCCCTCCTGACACAGCCGACTCGGCAGCAGGGTTTAACAGCAGCAGCAGCAGCTTGTCCTGGATTACAAGGCTGTCACATCGGAGTAGACAGGCGGTTGTAGTGCTGAACTAACTGAAGGATTGTTTTGGTTTTTTGCCTCCTCTGTGTCTTCTACTACACTGTTTTCCAAGTCAGCTGCCTCCCGGGCTTGATTAATTTACAAGGCTGTGCAGAGGCACGCAGAGGGATTTATTTAGAGGCTGGAAGCCAACGCTGAGGGGATCTGAAGAGGAATCGGAAGATAAGGAGCTGACAACACAGACCTGTCCCATATTGATCTCCTGTCTCTCTGTCTCCGTCTCTGTCTGTCTGTCGCTCTCGCTCTCGCTCTCGCTCTCTATCTCTGTCTCTCTCACTCCCTCTTGGAGTAACACCAAACACCTCTGACCCGGAAACAGCCTGTCTGTCAGGCAAGGTGGATGTTAGGATTAAAACCTCTTGAGGATTTCACTGAGTTGCTCCCTTGACGTCTTCTCTTCCTCACCCCACAGTTCTCTCCCCTGAGACAGGGCTGTGTGAACGGGTCCGAGGGGGGCAGCGGTAGAGGCTGTGAGGAGCGGAGAGGGGCTGTGCCGGGGTCCTCAGGGGCAGAGGAAGAAGCAGCAGCCTGGCCTGGCCTCTATGCGGTTGTGGAAGGGGACAGGGTCAGGGAGCCTGGGGCTGGTTCAGGCTGCAGGGTCTGGTGGTGGGATAGAAAGGCAGGCGCTGCTGCGGCCATCATGGAGAGGAGTGGCTGCATCCCCCTATGCTGGGCCCGGGGCGCCTGTGTTTATGCTCAACACCCTCCACTCCCAAGTATGTACTGTGTACACACAGCAGATATGTTATGCACACTAGGTGCTTCTAGGTAGAGCCTTTTAACCAGTGTTCATCTCAGTGTTTTTTAGAGGTCTTTCTGTTGATGATGGCTGTGTTTGGATGTGTGATGAATATGAATGTGATTTAAGGCTACACTGACTGAATGCTAATTCCCAGAACTCTGCTCTAGTTAGAGATGAATGTGATTTGCCAAGCCCTGCTTTATGCAGGTATTATTGCTGCCTTTCCTACTATAACATGCTAAGACGTCAGGTGCGCTGAATGGCAATGCCCCAATGTGTACAGTAGCACTGTACCGTAGGTTGCCATAGAGACAATGGTATTCTTCTGTCATCTGATCACCACAACAAACCAAGCCATGGTGGATATTAAGTCATCCATGGCTGTGAAAGTAATCAGTACAGCATCTAACACAGGGTTTCCCAACTCCAGTCCTCATTTTTATTGTAGCCCTGGACAAGCACACCTGATTCAACTAATCATCAGGCCCTAAAGGAGTTGAATGAGGTATGTTTGTCCCGGGTTACAACAGAAATGTGTGCTGGTGGGGGTACTGGAGAACCGGAGCTGGGAAACGCTGACTACTGCTGAGCACTGACTTACAGGAGGACTGCTGTCTGTCTGTCCCCTGAACATGTTACGGAGCAGAGGGGTGAATTCCCATGAGTCTTGAACTGATTAAGTGTCGGGCAGGGCTGTGATTAGTGTTCTTGTGAGGAGAGGGGATAGCTGTTGAATAACTAGGCCAGGTAGAGCGAGAAGTGCCCAGGAACTGCACAGCAGTAGCAGCAGAACTAGTAGTAGTAGAAACAGATTCAGAACTAGTAGCAGTAGAAACAGCACTAGTAGCAGTAGCAACAGAACTAGTAGTAGTAGAAACAGAACTTTCAGCAGTAGAAACAGAACTAGTAATAGTAGAAACGGAACTAGTAGTAGTAGAAACGCAAGTTGTAGTAGTAGAAACATAACTAGTAGTAGTAGAAACGGAACTAGTAGTAGTAGAAACAGAACTAGTAATAGTAGAAACGGAACTAGTAGTAGTAGAAATAGAACTAGTAGTAGTAGAAACGGAACTAGTAGTAGTAGAAACAGAACTAGTAGTAGTAGGAACAGAACTAGTAGTCGTAGAAACAGAACTAGTAGCAGTAGAAACAGAACTAGTAATAGTAGGAACAGAACTAGTAGTAGTAGAAACGGAACTAGTAGTAGTAGAAACAGAACTAGTAGTAGTAGAAACGGAACTAGTAGTGGTAGAAACAGAACTAGTAGTAGTTGAAACGGAACTAGTAGTAGTAGAAACATAACTATCAGCAGGAGAAACGGAACTAGTAGTAGTAGAAACAGAACTAGTAGTGGTAGGAACAGAACTAGTAGTAGTAGAAACAGAACTAGTAGTGGTAGTAACTGAACTAGTAGTAGTAGAAACAGAACTATCAGCAGTAGAAACAGAACTAGTAGTAGTAGAAACAGAAACAGAACTATCAGCAGTAGAAACAGAACTAGCAGTAGTAGAAACAGAACTAGTAGTAGTAGAAACAGAACTAGTAGCAGTAGAAACAGAACTAGTAGCAGTAGAAACAGAACTAGTAGTAGTAGAAACATAACTATAACTATCAGCAGTAGAATCAGTAAAACAGAACGAGTAGCAGTAGAATCAGTAAAACAGAACTAGTAGCAGTAGAAACAGAAACAGAACTAGTAGCAGTAGAAACAGAATCAGAACTAGCAGCAGTAGAAACAGGAACAGAACTAGTAGCAGTAGAAACAGAATCAGAACTAGCAGCAGTAGAAACAGAACCAGAACTTGTAGCAGTAGAAACAGTAACAGAACTAGTAGCAGCAGAAACAGAAACAGAACGAGTAGCAGTAGAATCAGTAAAACAGAACTAGTAGCAGTAGAAACAGATTCAGAACTAGTAGCAGTAGAAACAGATTCAGAACTAGTAGTAGTAGAAACAGAATCAGAACTAGCAGCAGTAGAAACAGAATCAGAACTAGTAGCAGTAGAAACAGTAACAGAACTAGTAGCAGCAGAAACAGAACGAGTAGCAGTAGAATCAGTAAAACAGATCTAGTAGCAGTAGAAACAGGATCAGAACTAGTAGCAGTAGAAACAGATTCAGAACTAGTAGCAGTAGAAACAGAAACAGAACTAGTAGCAGTAGAAACAGATTCAGAACTAGTAGCAGTAGAAACAGAATCAGAACTAGCAGCAGTAGAAACAGAAACAGAACTAGTAGCAGTAGATACAGATTCAGAACTAGTAGCAGTAGAAACAGAATCAGAACTAACAGCAGTAGAAACAGATTCAGAACTAGTAGCAGTAGAAACAGAAACAGAACTAGTAGCAGTAGAAACAGATTCAGAACTAGTAGCAGTAGAAACAGAATCAGAACTAGCAGCAGTAGAAACATAACTAGCAGCAGTAGAAACAGAATCAGAACTAGCAGCAGTAGAAACAGGAACAGAACTAGTAGCAGTAGAAACAGATTCAAAACTAGCAGCAGTAGAAACAGAAACAGAAGTAGTAGCAGTAGAAACAGATTCAGAACTAGTAGCAGTAGTAACAGAAACAGAACTAGTAGCAGTAGAAACAGATTCAGAACTAGTAGCAGTAGAAACAGAACTAGTAGAAACAGAAACAGAACTAGTAGCAGTATCAGTAGAAACAGAACTAGTAGAAACTGAAACGGAACTAGTAGCAGTAGAAACAGAACTAGTAGCAGTAGAAACAGAACTATCAGCAGGAGCAACAGAACTAGTAGAATCAGAACTAGTAGCAGTAGAAACAGAACTAGTAGCAGTAGAAACAGAACTAGCAGCAGTAGAAGCAGAACTAGCAGCAGTAGAAACAGAACTAGCAGCAGTAGGAACAGAACTAGTATCAGTAGAAACAGAACTAGTAGCAGTAGAAACAGAACTAGCAGCAGTAGAAACAGAACTAGCAGCAGTAGAAACAGAACTTGTAGCAGTAGAAATAGAACTAGCAGCAGTAGAAACAGAACTAGCAGCAGTAGGAACAGAACTAGCAGCAGTAGCAGTAGCAGTAGAAACAGAACTAGCAGCAATAGAAACAGAACTAGCAGCAGTAGAAACAGAACTAGCAGCAGTAGCAGTAGAAACAGAACTAGCAGCAGTAGCAGTAGAAACAGAACTAGCAGCAGTAGAAACAGAACTAGCAGCAGTAGAAACAGAACTAGTAGTAGTAGAAACATAACTATAACTATCAGCAGTAGAAACAGAAACATAAATAGTAGCAGTAGAATCAGTAAAACAGAACGAGTAGCAGTAGAATCAGTAAAACAGAACTAGTAGCAGTAGAAACAGAAACAGAACTAGTAGCAGTAGAAACAGAATCAGAACTAGCAGCAGTAGAAACAGGAACAGAACTAGTAGCAGTAGAAACAGAATCAGAACTAGCAGCAGTAGAAACAGAACCAGAACTTGTAGCAGTAGAAACAGTAACAGAACTAGTAGCAGCAGAAACAGAAACAGAACGAGTAGCAGTAGAATCAGTAAAACAGAACTAGTAGCAGTAGAAACAGATTCAGAACTAGTAGCAGTAGAAACAGATTCAGAACTAGTAGTAGTAGAAACAGAATCAGAACTAGCAGCAGTAGAAACAGAATCAGAACTAGTAGCAGTAGAAACAGTAACAGAACTAGTAGCAGCAGAAACAGAACGAGTAGCAGTAGAATCAGTAAAACAGATCTAGTAGCAGTAGAAACAGGATCAGAACTAGTAGCAGTAGAAACAGATTCAGAACTAGTAGCAGTAGAAACAGAAACAGAACTAGTAGCAGTAGAAACAGATTCAGAACTAGTAGCAGTAGAAACAGAATCAGAACTAGCAGCAGTAGAAACAGAAACAGAACTAGTAGCAGTAGATACAGATTCAGAACTAGTAGCAGTAGAAACAGAATCAGAACTAACAGCAGTAGAAACAGATTCAGAACTAGTAGCAGTAGAAACAGAAACAGAACTAGTAGCAGTAGAAACAGATTCAGAACTAGTAGCAGTAGAAACAGAATCAGAACTAGCAGCAGTAGAAACATAACTAGCAGCAGTAGAAACAGAATCAGAACTAGCAGCAGTAGAAACAGGAACAGAACTAGTAGCAGTAGAAACAGATTCAAAACTAGCAGCAGTAGAAACAGAAACAGAAGTAGTAGCAGTAGAAACAGATTCAGAACTAGTAGCAGTAGTAACAGAAACAGAACTAGTAGCAGTAGAAACAGATTCAGAACTAGTAGCAGTAGAAACAGAACTAGTAGAAACAGAAACAGAACTAGTAGCAGTATCAGTAGAAACAGAACTAGTAGAAACTGAAACGGAACTAGTAGCAGTAGAAACAGAACTAGTAGCAGTAGAAACAGAACTATCAGCAGGAGCAACAGAACTAGTAGAAACAGAACTAGTAGCAGTAGAAACAGAACTAGTAGCAGTAGAAACAGAACTAGCAGCAGTAGAAGCAGAACTAGCAGCAGTAGAAACAGAACTAGCAGCAGTAGGAACAGAACTAGTATCAGTAGAAACAGAACTAGTAGCAGTAGAAACAGAACTAGCAGCAGTAGAAACAGAACTAGCAGCAGTAGAAACAGAACTTGTAGCAGTAGAAATAGAACTAGCAGCAGTAGAAACAGAACTAGCAGCAGTAGGAACAGAACTAGCAGCAGTAGCAGTAGCAGTAGAAACAGAACTAGCAGCAATAGAAACAGAACTAGCAGCAGTAGAAACAGAACTAGCAGCAGTAGCAGTAGAAACAGAACTAGCAGCAGTAGCAGTAGAAACAGAACTAGCAGCAGTAGAAACAGAACTAGCAGCAGTAGAAACAGAACTAGTAGCAGTAGAAACAGAACTAGCAGCAGTAGAAAGGGAACCTGCAGCAGAAACAGAACCAGCAGCAGAAACAGAAACAGCAGCGGAGGCAGCTGCTTTACTCTCTCCCTGGATACCAGTATCTATCATGAGTCCTAGTGCTTTACTCTCTCCCTGGATACCAGTATCTATCATGAGTCCTAGTGCTTTACTCTCTCCCTGGATACCAGTATCTATCATGAGTCCTGGTGCTTTACTCTCTCCCTGGATACCAGTATCTATCATGAGTCCTGGTGCTTTACTCTCTCCCTGGATACCAGTATCTATCACGAGTCCTGGTGCTTTAGAAAAGCCAGAACAGAATAACACTGGGGAAGTCTTACCTTCTGGCTCTGGCTCTCCTTCTAACTGCATCCTCCAGGGTTAGTGTAAACGCAGCATATATTAAACCCAGGCAAAGACTTGATGTAGTTTTTTTGGCGGGGCTGGATAGTTCTGTGTGAGCTGGTACAGTAGGCAGAGGATGAGAGGAAAGGAAGCTTTAATCCAGGGAGGAAGTAGCTCCAGCAGTAGCAGGTCGTAATGACGATGAAGGAGTGTAGAGCAGAGCCGTGGGACTGAGGGAGAGAGTCAGTGGGAAACCGCTTCGGTCCCCACAGGCTATAGGATAGATACTGGATGCGTTCTAATTGTCACCCTATTCCCTATAGAGTGCAGTACTTTTGACAGGGCTCATAGGTGCAGTATGTAGGGAATAGGGTGCTGTTTGGGACGTGACCATACAGGCTACAGAGGCAGCAGGTGTTGTACCCTGAGCACTAACTCCACAGTAAAGGATGGTGATGGTGAAGGTATGGTGCTCCTTGCACTGGATATGATGTGATCATTTCTACTGTACTGTAGAAGGAGGGGTTTTGTTTGAGCCCTTGGTTCATGGTAATGCCATTGGGGCCAAATGGATCAAATCAGATTTTGTACTGTGACTCACTTGTCCCCACACACACACACACACACACACACACACACACACCCCACCCCACCCCACCCCACCCCCAATCAGTCACACTGATCTGTGGTATTTTGTTAACATTTCTTGATCAAAGCAAGAGATTTCAAAGCCATTAAAAGATAAGGCTTAGTTTTCAGCTGGAGGAATGTTGTGGTCAATGAAACATGTGAGATGCAACAGCATTAAAGGACACTGTCACGTTCTGACCTTAGTTCCTTTTTATGTCTTTGTGTTAGGTTGTTCAGGGCGTGAGTTGGGGTGGGTAGTCTATGTTCTTTTTATATTTCTATGTGTTTTAAACTGACCACCATCATTCCTGTTCCCAAGAACTCTTAGGCTTCACGCCACAATGACTACCGCCCTGTAGCACTTACTTCTTTAATAATGAAGTGCATTGAGAGGAAGGTTATGGCCCACATTAACTCCATCATCCCAGACACCCTAGACCCACTCCCAATTTGCATACCGCTACAACAGATCCATACACGATGAAGTGTACAAGCAACCTCTGACAAAAGTCCCTCTACTTCTATTCGAGGTGGAAATTATGAATCAGACACCTTATCGATATCAACAGCTCATAGTCCTCCTAGAATCAGAAGTGTTTTTGACTCAATGGAGGAACGTAGTCAGAGAAATGCTGATGAATGTCTTGTTCGAGCTGTATGCAACTGGTTCACCTCTGATGCTCACAGACAATGTGTATTGGAAGAGATTTCTGAGTGTTCTTCGCCCAGCATACACCCCTCCAACCAGACATGCTTTATCTACTTATTTGCTGGATGCAGAGTTAAAGTGAAGGTCAAGCAAATCATAGAGAAAGCAGACTGTATTGCAATCATCTCTGATCGGTGGTCAAATGTTCGTAGGCAAGAAATAATTAACTACATCATCTCCACCCCTCAACCAGTATTCTACAAGAGCACAGACACACCGGCCTCTACATTGCAGATGAGCTGAAGGCATAAGAGAGCCAAGGAAATGGTTAGGTATGTGAAGGGTCATCAAATTATAGCAGCAATCTACCTCACCAAGCAAAGTGAGAAGAATAAGTGCACCACATTGAAGCTGCCCAGCAGCACCCGTTTGGGTGGTCTTGTCATCATGTTTGACAGTTTCCTGGAGGGGAAGGAGCCTCTCCAAGAAATGGCCATATCACAGTCTGCCGATATGGACAGTCCCATCAAGAGGATCCTCCGGGATTTTGGGAGAGAGTGGTAAGCAGCCTGAAACTCCTGAAACCTATAGCAGTAGCCATTGCACTGATTGAGGGAGACAATGCCATCCTGTCTCATGTTCAGACTCTGCTTGCAGATGTAAGAGAAGAAATCCGTACTGCCCTGCCCACTACACTGTTGCTCCAAGCAGAGGAAACTGCAGTTCTGAAATACATCAAAAAGCGTGAAGACTTCTGCCTAAAGCCCATACACACCGCAGCGTACATGTTGGACCCCAAGTATGCTGGCAAGAGCATCCTGTCTGGTGTAGAGATCAACAAGGCCTATGGTGTCATCACTACCGTGTCTCGCCACCTTGGCCTGGATGAGGGAAAGGTTCTTGGCAGTCTGACGAAGTGCAAGGGCTTTGGGTTGGAGATGCAATATGGCAGTCGTGCCAACATATCTCATCACCCACCTGGTGGAAGGGACTATGTGGATCTGAGACTCTTTCCCCTGTTGCCTCCATTATCCTCCAAATCCAACCAACATCAGCCGTCTCAGAGCGCAACTGGTTATTGGTAGGGAACACACACACCAAAGCACACAACAGGCGTTTTGAGTCTGACAACGAGCCATCCTCAACAAGGTTGGAAAGGGACAGTGAAGATGAGGCCTCAGAGTCTGATGTTCAAGAGGTGGACATTGAGGAGGTCCAGGGAGAAGACATGGAAGCCTGAGAGGAAGACAACCAAAGCTTTAGTTTCAACCAAAGCTTTAGTTTTTAGATTTGACAGATGTATGTTGAAAACATTTTTGGGAGATGCGATGGTTCATTGGGGATCATTAGATATTCCCTTTATTTTGTTGTTCAGTGAAAGCATCCCATGTGAAGAGTCAACCCAATTAATTAAAGTTCAATTCGTAACTAAATTGTTTTTTTTATTTCTATTGGAAGGATTTAATCATTTACAATTACAGTGCGGCAAAAAAGTATTTAGTCAGCCACCAATTGTGCAAGTTCTCCCACTTGAAAAGATGAGAGAGGCCTGTAATTTTCATCATAGGTACACTTCAACTATGACAGACAAAATTAGATTTTTTATGAATTTATTTGCAAATTATAGTGGAAAATAAGTATTTGGTCACCTACAAACAAGCAAGATTTCTGGCTCTCACAGACCTGTAACTTCTTCTTTAAGAGGCTCCTCTGTCCTCCACTCGTTACCTGTATTAATGGCACCTGTTTGAACTTGTTATCAGTATAAAAGACACCTGTCCACAACCTCAAACAGTCACACTCCAAACTCCACTATGGCCAAGACCAAATAGCTGTCAAAGGACACCAGAAAAAAAATTGTAGACCTGCACCAGGCTGGGAAGACTGAATCTGCAATAGGTAAGCAGCTTGGTTTGAAGAAACCAACTGTGGGAGTTTCAGGCTGCTTACCACTCTCTCCCAAACCAACTGTGGGAGCAATTATTAGGAAATGGAAGACATACAAGACTCCCTCGATCTGGGGCTCCACGCAAGATCTCACCCTGTGGGGTCAAAATGATCACAAGAACGGTGAGCAAAAATCCCAGAACCACACGGGGGGACCTAGTGAATGACCTGCAGAGAGCTGGGACCAAAGTAACAAAGCCTACCATCAGTAACACACTATGCTGCCAGGGACTCAAATCCTGCAGTGCGAGACGTGTCCCCCTGCTTAAGCCAATACATGTCCAGGCCCATCTGAAGTTTGCTAGAGAGCATTTGGATGATCCAGAAGACGATTGGGAGAATGTCATATGGTCAGATGAAACCAAAATATAACTTTTTGGTAAAAACTCAACTCGTCGTGTTTGGAGGACAAAGAATGCTGAGTTGCATCCAAAGAACACCATACCTACTGTGAAGCATGGGGTGGAAACATCATGCTTTGGGGCTGTTTTTCTGCAAAGGGACCAGGACGACTGATCCGTGTAAAGAATGAATGGGGCCATGTATCGTGAGATTTTGAGTGAAAACCTCCTTCCATCAGCAAGGGCATTGAAGATGAAACGTGGCTGGGTCTTTCAGCCTGACAATGATCCCAAACACACCGCCCGGGCAACGAAGGAGTGGCTTCGTAAGAAGCATTTCAAGGTGCTGGAGTGGCCTAGCCAGTCGCCAGATCTCAACCCCATAGAAAATCTTTGGAGGGAGTTGAAAGTCTGTGTTGCCCAGCAACAGCCCCAAAACATCACTGCTCTAGAGGAGATCTGCATGGAGGAATGGGCCAAAATACCAGCAACAGTGTGTGAAAACCTTGTGAAGACTTACAGAAAACGTTTGACCTCTGTCATTGTCATCAAAGGGTATATAACAAAGTATTGAGTTAAACTTTTGTTATTGACCAAATACATATTTTCCACCATAATTTGCAAATAAATTCATAAAAAATCCTACAATGTGATTTTCTGGATTTTTTTTCTCACTTTGTCTGTCATAGTTGAATTGTACCTATGATGAAAATTACAGGCCTCTCTCATCTTTTTAAGTGGGAGAACTTGCACAATCGATGGCTGACTAAATACTTTTTTGCCCCACTGTATGTGTACTTATGATGAGGTAAAAGGTTTATGTTTCTGTCTCCATATGATATGGTAAATATATCCAATGCAAAAAACATTTACATTTAAATGGAATTCATATTAATTTGCGTATATTTCTGTTCATCCCCATTCCTTCCCATATAGTCCCGTGGAAAGTATATAATATAGTATATAATATTATATAATATAGTATATAATTCCCATGGAAAGTTTCCACCCCAAAATGTGCAACCCTAGTCCTGACTCTCTGTGGTCTCTAAAGATCCCATGGCACTTATTGTATGAGTATGTGTCTTAACCTTGGTGTCTTTGCTAAATTCCCCATCTGGCCCTCATACCATCACGGCCACCTAATCATCCCCAGCTTCCAATTGGCTCATTCATCACTGTAACTATTCCCCCGGTTGTTGCTGTGTTTGAAAATGTGTTCTCAGTCAACTTATCTGGTAAAATAAGGAATAAATCAAATAGTCTATATGTTCAGACAGGAGTGGATACCAGACCTGATTCCCCCTAGTGAGAGTAGACCAATGAAATGAATCCATCGGCTGCACAGCAAGCAGTTGGGTGAGGTCCTTTCCCTTCAGGACTAGAATTAACAGCCCTGTTCTACATGTCTATGTTCTCTAACCAAGGTTTTGCGACCATGCATTCATCACCTTCTTAGAAATATTGACTTTTGTGTGTGTGTGTGTGTGTGTGTGTGTGTGTGTGTGCGTGCGTATTCACGTGTCTTTCTCTCTGAATGAAGATGGTTGTATGTTGAACCTTAAGATAACTGTACAGGTGTCCAGTTGCAGCTTGTCCCTCTGCCTTGCACCATGCGTGTTTGAATTGAACACTTCCTCTCAGTAGAAAATGTACTCACATGCCTCCAAATCTAGTTCCTATTTCCTTTGCATACTTTAGTATTTGACTTTTGTTTTCATTATTGTTCACATTCACAGTAAGTTGCGTTACATCAGTAACCTGCGTTGTCCTGTAAGAATAGAAGGCCATGATCAAACCCTCCCTGGAGATAGCCTGGCCTAGCTGCTGAATGGGCCCTCCCTGGAGATAGCCTGGCCTAGCTGCTGAACAGGCCCTCCCTGGAGATAGCCTGGCCTAGCTGCTGAACGGGCCCTCCCTGGAGATAGCCTGGCCTAGCTGCTGAACGGGCCCTCCCTGGAGATAGCCTGGCCTAGCTGCTGAACGGGCCCTCCCTGGAGATAGCCTGGCCTAGCTGCTGAACGGGCCCTCCCTGGAGATAGCCTGGCCTGGCTGCTGAACGGGCCCTCCCTGGAGATAGCCTGGCCTGGCTGCTGAACGGGCCCTCCCTGGAGATAGCCTGGCCTGGCTGCTGAATGGGCCCTCCCTGGAGATAGCCTGGCCTAGCTGCTGAATGGGCCCTCTGTGAGTTGGGAAAAAGGCCATGTTTTTCTTCACCGCAGCGAAACAGTGGAACAGAAATGTATGGTTGCTCAGTAGTGCTGATGAAGTGCTGTTTGACTTTCATTGGAGTTGACACGTGTTGTTATAGCAGCGTTGCTCTGGCCAATGTGGGCTCAGACTACTGTCAATAACTAACCTAGAGAGAAGCCTGCAGTCCCACAGTCAATCCCTCTGAGCCACGAGACACTGTTACACAATCTCTTTAGGATGAGACTACAGTACAACTAGAGTAATGAGGTCAATACTCTCACAAGCTAGACAGATAGTGGGCTACTCTATTGATTATATTATCTAAGCTTATATACCAAGCTTTGTCTATACTACAAGGAAATTAAGAATGAATGATATAACTAAACATCCCACGGCAATGACCTGATGTCAACATCGAATAAACAAGTCTTTTGATTGATGTTGGATTGAGTTGAAATAACGAGGAAACAACGTTGTCATGTTTAACCCTGAGGGATAACAACTAGACTCTTATTATCCTAATATCCTATTAGCAGCCTGTTATTATCAGGCTGATATGATTCATGGGATAACCCAGAGTGAGTTGTATCAAGTTCATGTACAGTAATTGAGACATATATGTCAGTCTTACAATCAGATGGGTGTTATTTGGGGAGTGTGTGGGGACAACATTAAATCTCTGTCCTCTCCTGTATCACCCCTGTTAACCATCTCTCTCATCTAGTCTACTGGCCCTCCAGCCTCTCAGTCACTACAAGGGGTGTGTGTCCGTCTGTGTCCTATAATGATTAGCCTAACCTGGTAACAGGCCTTTCAGAAACTATAGTAGGGGAATTGGCTGAGGCAGTCAGTAGACATATGAGATTAGCCGACTTGACAAAATGCCTCATCATGCTAGAAAGTTCCTGATAATGTTGACAAAAGGTTTATTTAGTAGGTATATTTAAGAGTGTTAAACCTTAAAGATGTTTGACATGAAGTCATTTATCATTCTTCCATACAGTAGGTTCACTCAAGGAGCTTTGTCAGTATGATGAGGCATTTTGTCAAGTCGGCTAATCTCATAAACGTTTCCCGGCAGGTATAACTTTGTCTTCTATGAAAGGATTGTGTTTGTGTGTGTGTGTGTGTGTGTGTGTGTGTGTGTGTGTGTGTGTGTGTGTGTGTGTGTGTGTGTGTGTGTGTGTGCGAGAGAGTGAGTATCTCAGTTAGAGGTGACTGTAGGTCAATCTGGAAACTAGCAGAGTCAGCAGATAGGCTAGGCTATACTTCCCCCTCATCACTGTCCTTGTGCCTGCTCTGCTGCCTGACTGACTACTGACTGACTGGCTGACTACTGACTGACTGACTACTGCCTGACTACTAACTGACTGACCACTGACTGACTACTGACTGACTGGCTGACTACTGACTGATTGACTACTGACTGGCTGACTACTGACTGGCTGACTACTGACTGACTACTGACTGGCTGACTACTGACTGACTGACTACTGACTGGCTGACTACTGACTGACTGACTGGACTGACTGGCTGACTACTCGACTGGCTGACTACTGACTGACTGACTGACTACTGACTGACCTGACTACTGACTGGCTGACGACTGACTGACCTGGCTGACTACTGACTGGCTGACTACTGACTGACCACTAACTGACTACTGACTGGCTGACTACTGACTACTGACTGGCTGACTACTGACTGACTGACTGGCTGACTACTGGCGGACTGGCTGACTACTGACTGGCTGATTACTGACTGGCTGACTACTGACTGGATGACTGACTGACTGGATGACTACTGACTGGCTGACTACTGACTGACTGACTGACTACTGACTGACTGACTACTGACTGGCTGACTACTGACTGACTGACTACTGACTGACTACTGACTGGCTGACTGACTACTGACTGAACTGACTGGCTGACTACTGACTGACTGACTGGCTGACTACTGACTGACTGACTGACTGGCTACTGACTGGCTGACTACTGACAGACTGACTACTACATTTTGTAATGGTTAGGTTGATACGAATGAATGCACTGATATGTGGACTCACGTGGCTTTTTGTCATCTTTGAAAATAATTACTTTACATCGGAGTTGTTCCTGTTGTCATAGAGATGGATAGAGGACTCATCATGGATATAACCCGTTTTAGGGCTTCCACCATTTTAAAGTAGTCAACTGGGTGGGGATTCCTATGAGTTGGGAGAAATCAACCAATGAAACATAAGAAAATGTACTACTTTAAAATGGAGATAGAATGGGAAGCACCATTGAGGCTGTCACAGACGTTTTAATGGCACAGATACAAAGTTGAGTCCTCTATCGATCTCTATGCCCTATTGTTCACATGTGTATCTTCCATCTAAATGGTCCTACCTGATCTGGCCTCCTCCCGCCTGCCTTCTGTCCTTGAGGACATGTATTTCCATTGTTAGAAGAAAAAAATATCTTAATATATTTTTTATATATATATTAATAATAAAAAATTCCATTGTTAGAGCGGTCGCTTGACGATCTTGTCAGTATAATTGACAATCTTTCCTCACATTCACAAAAGCTTTGTGTGTTGTTGACTCCTCCTCCCAGGCCGGCCCTCCTATCAACCATGTTGTTGTCCTCCCAGGCCGGCCCTCCTATCCTCTTATCAACCATGTTGTTGACTCCTCCTCCCAGGCCGGCCCTCCTATCAACCATGTTGTTGACTCCTCCTCCCAGGCCGGCCCTCCTATCAACCATGTTGTTGACTCCTCCTCCCAGGCCGGCCCTCCTATCCTCCTATCAACCATGTTGTTGACTCCTCCTCCCAGGCCGGCCCTCCTATCCTCCTATCAACCATGTTGTTGACTCCTCCTCCCAGGCCGGCCCTCCTATCCTCTTATCAACCATGTTGTTGACTCCTCCTCCCAGGCCGGCCCTCCTATCAACCATGTTGGTGACTCCTCCTCCCAGGCCGGCCCTCCTATCCTCTTATCAACCATGTTGTTGACTCCTCCTCCCAGGCCGGCCCTCCTATCAACCATGTTGTTGACTCCTCCTCCCAGGCCGGCCCTCCTATCCTCCTATCAACCATGTTGTTGACTCCTCCTCCCAGGCCGGCCCTCCTATCCTCCTATCAACCATGTTGTTGACTCCTCCTCCCAGGCCGGCCCTCCTATCAACCATGTTGTTGTCCTCCCAGGCCGGCCCTCCTATCCTCCTATCAACCATGTTGTTGACTCCTCCTCCCAGGCCGGCCCTCCTATCAACCATGTTGTTGACTCCTCCTCCCAGGCC
Organism: Oncorhynchus kisutch; assembly: GCF_002021735.2. Taxonomy (NCBI): domain Eukaryota; kingdom Metazoa; phylum Chordata; class Actinopteri; order Salmoniformes; family Salmonidae; genus Oncorhynchus; species Oncorhynchus kisutch. The sequence continues at coordinate 1,635,687 of NW_022261979.1, read as the reverse complement.
GGCCCTCCTATCCTCCTATCAACCATGTTGTTGACTCCTCCTCCCAGGCCGGCCCTCCTATCCTCCTATCAACCATGTTGTTGACTCCTCCTCCCAGGCCGGCCCTCCTATCCTCCTATCAACCATGTTGTTGACTCCTCCTCCCAGGCCGGCCCTCCTATCCTCCTATCAACCATGTTGTTGACTCCTCCTCCCAGGCCGGCCCTCCTATCCTCCTATCAACCATGTTGTTGACTCCTCCTCCCAGGCCGGCCCTCCTATCCTCCTATCAACCATGTTGTTGACTCCTCCTCCCAGGCCGGCCCTCCTATCATCCAATCCACCATGTTGTTGACTCCTCCTCCCAGGCCGGCCCTCCTATCATCCAATCCACCATGTTGGCTGGGCTCCCACTAAGCACGCCTTGTTTACTCAACTCCGTCTGTCACCAAGCCAATCACAGCCTGCCTCTCTCTTCCTGTGGAACTGAACTCCATTCTGTCTTGCCTGGGTAACAGCAGCCACGGTGGAGTTAGGCTAGGCTAGCAGCCTGACTGTGTTCACAGCATTCACATTATTCACAGGACTGTGTTGTGTTGTGGAGCTGGAGGACTCTGTTGTGAATATAGACAGGCTTCTGGGCTTGCCTCGCCTTCCCCTCAGCTCAGGAAGAGAGAGGAGCTATGTTGTGTTGCAGAGAGGACTCTGGCCTCGCCCCCCTCAGTTCAGTCCAGGAAGAGCTCTACCATGAAACAGCAGTGACATGTTGATCACAGCACAGGCTTCTCCTCTTCTCAGCCAGGAAGAGCTCTGTGCCGTGTGAGGAGACAGGAGTGATGACTCACTGTGGCTCCTGAGCGGACAGGACGCATTGTGATAACCAGGATGTGACGTGACTGGACAGGAAAGACGTGAATGTGTTGTTCACTTTGTATGTGTGTGTATGGGAGAGAGAGAGAGGAATGTGTGGGTAAGAAGAAGTGTGTTTGTGCCTGGAAGAAACCAAGAAGAAATCCCATGGATCTGTCGATTCTCTACTGTGTAACCTAGTGGACATACTCTACTGTGTAACCTCGTGGACATACTCTACTGTGTAACCTAGTGGACATTCTCTACTGTGTAACCTAGTGGACATACTCTACTGTGTAACCTAGTGGACATACTCTACTGTGTAACCTAGTGGACATACTCTACTGTGTAACCTCGTGGACAGACTCTACTGTGTAACCTAGTGGACATACTCTACTGGGTAACCTCGTGGACATACTCTACTGTGTAACCTCGTGGACAGACTCTACTGTGTAACCTAGTGGACATATTCTACTGGGTAACCTAGTGTGCTGTTGCTATAGCACTAATGTTGTCACTACGGAACTCTACAGTGGAGTGTACCTGCTGGCCCTTCATCAGTAAAGGTAGGAGGAGTGACTGATTGGACTGTTGCTGTGCTGGTGTTAGATCAGAATAGTAGTGTTTGAATTGAGTTTACCAGGAGTTTATTAAAGAACAACTCTGAAAGGAAGTTGTCCAGTCGTGGGCTCAAATGGACCAGTTGTGTCTGTACTGATCTCCATTGCTTCAATGTTGTCTGACTGATTATCAAGAGTTAGGATATTTACCTCTGTTTTCATACATGTGTTCTGCCTGGGTTACCAGAAAGTACCATCGAAGAGGTCACCATCTGAGAATGTGTGTGTTTTTGGTGTTAAGGGCAGGTTTTCCTGTGGTGCTCTATTCTAGTGATGTTACCAACAGCAGATACAGTCAGGAAGGCTGAGGAATGTCACTGAGCTGCTCTTGGTCAGTCTTTCCAAAACACTAGAAAAGCCATGTTTTAACAAGCACAGCGGTACTGTCTTGGCTGTACCTATTACCACACACACACACACACACACACACACACACACACACACACACACACACACACACACACACACACACACACACACACACACACACACACACACACACACACACCCCAGACACACACACACAGACACACACACCCCAAATTTCACCCCTGACCGTTTCTACCACAATCCAAACAGCTTATGTATAATGGCCCCAGTTTGTGGTTCGTGAGGAGGGTTGTTGTAATGCTGGCAGTGCTTCTGACAGTGCTGCTCCCTGCTCACTCTCCAAAGCCACCCAGCTGTCTGGCCAGCCTACTGTAGCAAGCCCAGCTCAGTCCACTTCAACCTGCAGACCTCACTGTTATCTGTCAGTCTGTCCAGCCGTCCACTTTTGTTACTGATTACAGATTAAGTTATAATGGTGAGAAAGTTACACAGTCGTCTAGTGGGAATTCACCTGAAGCCTTCTCTCTCTCTCTCTCTCTCTCTCTCTCTCTCTCTCTCTCTCTCTCTACCTCCCCTCTCTCTCTCTACCTCCCCTCTCTCTCGCTCCCTATCTCTCTCTCTCTCTCTCTACCTCTATCTCTCTACCTCCTCTATCTCTCTCTCTCTCTCTCTCTCTCTCTCTCTCTCTACCTCCCCTCTCTCTCTCTACCTCCCCTCTCTCTCGCTCCCTATCTCTCTCTTTGCATCCCTCCTCTCTCTCTCTTTCTCTCTCTCTTTCTCTCTCTACTTCCCCTATCTCTCGCTCTCTCTTTCTCTCCCCTCTGTCTCTCTACCTTCAGAATATGACAGACAGCTAGCCCCCACCAAAGGAAGCATGGCGTCAGCGTACCTGGACCCCAACCTGAACCACCATGCTGGTTTGGGCGGTGGGGTGTCGAAGCCGGGGACCATGGACCGCGTGCTCAAGATCCACCACTACTTGGAGAGCAACAGTGAACCTTCCACCTGGGCCAGCCACATCCGCCACGGAGACGCCACTGACATCAGGGTGAGCTGAGCAGCTGATTGGGTAAACACAGTTTACCACAGTTACAGCAACTATGCTTCTTTAGGTTACTGTCTGTATAGTCTCTCCCTATCATTCGTACAGTAGGGACACATACTGTCCATACAGACAGACAGTTACCTATCAACTCTACCAACTAGACAGACAGTTACCTATCAACTCTACCAACTACACAGATAGTTACCTATCAACTCTACCAACTAGACAGACAGTTACCTATCAACTCTACCAACTAGACAGACAGAACAACAGACAGACAGACAGACAGACAGACAGACAGACAGACAGACAGACAGACAGACAGACAGACAGACAGACAGACAGACAGACAGACAGACAGACAGACAGACAGACAGACAGACAGACAGACAGACAGACAGACAGACAGACAGACAGACAGACAGACAATTACCTATCAACTCTACCTACTAGACAGACAGACAGACAGACAGACAGTTACCTATCAACTCTACCTACTAGACAGACAGACAGACAGTTACCTATCAACTCTACCTACTAGACAGACAGTTACCTATCAACTCTACCAACTAGACAGACAGTTACCTATCAACTCTACCAACTAGACAGACAGTTACCTATCAACTCTACCAACTAGACAGACAGTTACCTATCAACTCTACCAACTAGACAGACAGTTACCTATCAACTCTACCAACTAGACAGACAGTTACCTATCAACTCTACCTACTAGACAGACAGACAGACAGTTACCTATCAACTCTACCAACTAGACAGACAGACAGACAGACAGACAATTACCTATCAACTCTACCTACTAGACAGACAGACAGTTACCTATCAACTCTACCTACTAGACAGACAGACAGTTACCTATCAACTCTACCTACTAGACAGACAGACAGACAGTTACCTATCAACTCTACCTACTAGACAGACAGTTACCTATCAACTCTACCAACTAGACAGACAGTTACCTATCAACTCTACCAACTAGACAGACAGTTACCTATCAACTCTACCAACTAGACAGACAGTTACCTATCAACTCTACCTATTAGACAGACAGACAGACAGTTACCTATCAACTCTACCAACTAGACAGACAGTTACCTATCAACTCTACCAACTAGACAGACAGACAGACAGACAGACAGACAGACAGACAGACAGACAGACAGACAGACAGACAGACAGACAGACAGACAGACAGACAGACAGACAGACAGACAGACAGACAGACAGACAGACAGGTTACTGTCTGTATAGTCTCTCCCTATCATTCGTACAGTAGGGACACATACTGTCCATACAGACAGACAGTTACCTATCAACTCTACCAACTAGACAGACAGTTACCTATCAACTCTACCAACTAGACAGACAGTTACCTATCAACTCTACCAACTAGACAGACAGACAGACAGACAGACAGACAGACAGACAGACAGACAGACAGACAGACAGACAGACAGACAGACAGACAGACAGACAGACAGACAGACAGACAGACAGACAGACAGACAGACAGACAATTACCTATCAACTCTACCTACTAGACAGACAGACAGACAGTTACCTATCAACTCTACCTACTAGACAGACAGACAGACAGTTACCTATCAACTCTACCTACTAGACAGACAGTTACCTATCAACTCTACCAACTAGACAGACAGTTACCTATCAACTCTACCAACTAGACAGACAGTTACCTATCAACTCTACCAACTAGACAGACAGTTACCTATCAACTCTACCAACTAGACAGACAGTTACCTATCAACTCTACCAACTAGACAGACAGTTACCTATCAACTCTACCTACTAGACAGACAGACAGACAGTTACCTATCAACTCTACCAACTAGACAGACAGACAGACAGACAGACAATTACCTATCAACTCTACCTACTAGACAGACAGACAGACAGACAGTTACCTATCAACTCTACCTACTAGACAGACAGACAGTTACCTATCAACTCTACCTACTAGACAGACAGACAGACAGTTACCTATCAACTCTACCTACTAGACAGACAGTTACCTATCAACTCTACCAACTAGACAGACAGTTACCTATCAACTCTACCAACTAGACAGACAGTTACCTATCAACTCTACCAACTAGACAGACAGTTACCTATCAACTCTACCAACTAGACAGACAGTTACCTATCAACTCTACCAACTAGACAGACAGTTACCTATCAACTCTACCTACTAGACAGACAGACAGACAGTTACCTATCAACTCTACCAACTAGACAGACAGTTACCTATCAACTCTACCAACTAGACAGACAGACAGACAGACAGACAGACAGACAGACAGACAGACAGACAATTACCTATCAACTCTACATACTAGACAGACAGACATATAGTTACCTATCAACTCTACCTACTAGACAGACAGTTACCTATCAACTTTACCTACTAGACAGACAGACAGTTACCTATCAACTCTACCAAATAGACAGACAGTTACCTATCAACTCTACCTACTAAACAGACAGACAGTTACCTATCAACTCTACCTACTAGACAGATAGACAGTTACCTATCTACTTTACCTACTAGACACACAGACAGTTACCTATCAACTCTACCAACTAGACAGACAGACAGACAGACAGTTACCTATCTACTCTACCTACTAGATAAACAGACAGACAGTTACCTATCTACTCTACCTACTAGACAGACAGACAGACAGTTACCTATCTACTCTACCTACTAGACAGACAGACAGTTACCTATCAACACCCTGAGTGTCCCAAATGGCTCCCTGTTCCCTATACAGCCCTATAGTCGCTGGTCAAAAGAAGTGCACTATTGCTGCTTTTCAACTTTAACATCAGTGTTACACTAGTTCTGCCCCTGAACAGGCAGTTAACCCACTGTTCCTAGGCCGTCATTGAAAATAAGAATTGTTCTTAACTGACTTGCCTAGTTAAATAAAGGTAAAATAAAAAAAATACACCCTAATGGTATACTAGGGAAATTGTGTTTCCATAGATGGGCTGACATTGAGGACTTGTGAGAAGGTGCTTTGTGAGAAGGTGTTAAAGTCCACAGTTTGCCAATGTTATGTAAATGCCAGCTGAAAAGTACCAGTGGCCTGGCTTTGGTCCCAGGTGAGAGCAAGTCCACCTGAGCCATGGCCCAGTGGGACACGGGTGCCGGCCTGCTTAAGGCTTCCAAATGGTTCCCAGCCAAAACAGTTAGGAAGAGTTAGTGAATATATTATGATGCCATTTTGTGCCATTTAGTTCGTTTTGGATTTCGATAAGTGTTTTTCCGGCTGTTCAGGCACACATCTTTCTTGAGGCAAGCCGAAGTCAGTAGCTGAAGTCTAGGCCCCTTTGTTGGTGATTGGTCAACAGTAGGCATTGTTCAATAAAGACTTTGTTGTCATTCAATGAGAGACGACTGCTTTCATGCAATTTTTTAAATCACCTGGGTGATGTTCCTTCCTTGAGCGTCTCACTGTAGAACTCCCCCTGTTACCTGGGCGATGTTCCTTCCTTGAGCGTCTCACTGTAGAACTCCCCCTGTCACCTGGGCGATGTTCCTTCCTTGAGCATCTCACTGTAGAACTCCCCCTGTCACCTGGGCGATGTTCCTTCCTTGAGCGTCTCACTGTAGAACTCCCCCTGTCACCTGGGCGATGTTCCTTCCTTGAGCGTCTCACTGTAGAACTCCCCCTGTCACCTGGGCGATGTTCCTTCCTTGAGCGTCTCACTGTAGAACTCCCCCTGTCACCTGGGCGATGTTCCTTCCTTGAGCGTCTCACTGTAGAACTCCCCCTGTCACCTGGGCGATGTTCCTTCCTTGAGCGTCTCACTGTAGAACTCCCCCTGTCACCTGGGCGATGTTCCTTCCTTGAGCGTCTCACTGTAGAACTCCCCCTATCACCTGGGCGATGTTCCTTCCTTGAGCGTCTCACTGTAGAACTCCCCCTGTAACCTGGGCGATGTTCCTTCCTTGAGCGTCTCACTGTAGAACTCCCCCTGTCACCTGGGCGATGTTTCTTCCTTGAGCGTCTCACTGTAGAACTCGCCCTATCACCTGGGCGATGTTCCTTCCTTGAGCGTCTCACTGTAGAACTCCCCCTATCACCTGGGCGATGTTCCTTCCTTGAGCGTCTCACTGTAGAACTCCCCCTATCACCTGGGCGATGTTCCTTCCTTGAGCGTCTCACTGTAGAACTCCCCCTGTCACCTGGGCGATGTTCCTTCCTTGAGCGTCTCACTGTAGAACTCCCCCTGTCACCTGGGCGATGTTCCTTCCTTGAGCGTCTCACTGTAGAACTCCCCCTATCACCTGGGCGATGTTCCTTCCTTGAGCGTCTCACTGTAGAACTCGCCCTATCACCTGGGCGATGTTCCTTTAACATTGACCTTTTAGTCATTTAGCAGACGCTCTTATCCAGAGCGACTTCCAGGAGCAATTAGGGTTAAATGCCTTGCTCAAGGGCACATCGGCAGATGTTTCACCCGGTCGGCTCAGGGATTCGAACCAGCAACCTTTTGGTTACTGGCCCAAAGCTCTTAACCACTAGGCTACCTGCCGTTCAGTAGGTCACACTATAGCAATGTTTTGTATCAGAAAATGAAAACAAGTTTTCTTATTAGACAAATTCACTTAGTACCTCGGACTACATCACAATTTTAAAGTGTTTCAAAACGTTTTCTCCCTACTGAACACAACCCAGGTATTTATGAGGTTGACATTTCTACATTTCTATAGTGTCTTCCATCCCCGTTAGGTTTAATAATGACTTCTATTCAGATGAAACAAGACTAAGAGAGTTTAGGAGGTGAAAAGAATAGCTAGTTAAATAGGTGATTAAACAGGTGTTTCTTGGAAAAGATTCCAAAAGGCTTTGCTACCACATCTCTTCTGTTCGGTGTCTGGCTCTGGAATGGCAAAGCGCTTCATTTCAAAGTAGACTGCTTCTAATTTATGCTTCAATGGCCTCTAACTTCAATACCTGAACTAGTGATGCCAGATGATGTTGAGGGATGTGATGGAACATGTCATCCCTGAAAGAGATGGGGAGGTCGTCTCGTTAATCATTTTAACCAAGCAGGGGTGTCACTTCTCAGATTGTGTCATAAGCCCCATAGTGGCATTTCAATGATGGATTATTTAACCCGCCCCACTCCCCTTCCCTTGCTTCTGCACACAATGACAATTTCTTCCTGGAAGAGAGAGAGAGGACGATCTATCATTCAGTGTAACTCTGCCAAGCTGTTCTTTCTATTCTATCTACTGTTATAGATAGATGGTTCCCCTGGAGTCCTCATGTCACCCCTGGACTACAGGGATGGATGGTTGAATAGATGGTTCTCCTGGTCTACAGGGATGGATGGGTGAATAGATGGTTCTCCTGGACTACAGGGATGGATGAGTGAATAGATGGTTCTCCTGGACTACAGGGATGGATGGGTGAATAGATGGTTCTCCTGGACTACAGGGATGAATGGGTGAATAGATGGTTCTCCTGGACTACAGGGATGGATGGGTGAATAGATGGTTCTCCTGGACTACAGGGATGGATGGGTGAATAGATGGTTCTCCTGGACTACAGGGATGGATGGGTGAATAGATGGTTCTCCTGGACTACAGGGATGGATAGGTGAATAGATGGTTCTCCTGGACTACAAGGAAGGCCCTCCCCACTGCTGTCTGTCACACTACCAATATGTCAATATGACTGCTATTCATGTATCTTTATCTCCTGCCCTCTGAATCACAAACTACAATCTGTAGGACAGTTCATTACTGTCAATTACTGTCAATCAAACTCTTCTTCTGCAAAGGGAATAGGGTGCCATTTGGAACACAACCATACTGATCTTTTAGGGATTATGACTGACGTGTTGTTGATTTGAATCTCATCTCTGAGTGATTCCTCCTCTAACCTCAGTGTGTATACTGTCTACGCGTCTGTCCATTGACATTGACTGAAATTCATTTCAGAGTGACTCTATAGCCTAAGTGTGTGTCTACACGTGTGTCCCCTGACAGGGTATCATCCAGAAGATAGCAGACATCCACAAGGTGAAGTGTGTTTCCTGTCTGGGCCTGCGTCTCAGCCACCTGCGCTCAGGGAACATCCACTGGCTGCACCCCGACATGGGGGTGTCCCGTGTCAGGGAGAGGTACGAGCTGCTCCACCCTCAGGACGAGTGGAGGTAAGAACTAGGACAGAGACATACTGTATGAAGCTATATTTACACTGCTGATCCCTGGTCCCAGTTCTGTCCGTGTGTGCTGTTTGACCAATTCCTATTGTCATTGTTGTTTTGGCAAGACAGCACAAACTGATCTGGGAGCAGGCTACATAGACACGTTGAAATACTGTATGAAGCCATATCTACACTGCTCTGTCACCTTAAAAGCCTTGGCGCTGCTGCCTTTATGCATATTGGCTCCATGTAATTCTGCTTTCATATAAATATTCAAACACTTCCTATGAATACCATCATCATAATGCATTATAAGCGCATGTACAGCACCTTATGAGCTTTGCATAACTTAATTCATAACTCAATTATGTGAGTAAGACATCCGGGCTACAGCCTTGCCCCTTGAAACACTTGACCGTGATTAAACTGTCGAACTAGTGCTCACTAGCTAAATTGGCAGATTTCCTAGGCCTGTTTTTTGGAAGAGAAAACATGAGAACGAATTTGGTTGTTTTAATGGATTCAGACCAGTGGCAAAGCCAAGGGGCTAAAGTATGTCATGGATAGAAGTGACCTTGTTACCAGTGAGATGTGTGCAGTCTATGTCGTTGCAAGGCGCTTGGTTATTTCATCAATGTAGTAAGGGGATGAAATCAGGACTTTATGTGCCCTGTATGTTCAAATGTAAACCCACTGATGGGGGAATTGGGCAGAGTTGCAACGGAACCGAAAATCAATTGTTGCCATCCTGTTAGTTGGGCCGAGTGGCCTTGAATTTCCTTCCAATCTGCCTGCATAAATCATGGTTCCTCAGAAGCAGGCTGAAAACCTTTCATATGGCGTTCCAGTGTAATTAGGCCTCTATAGGCTGAGATACATGTTTCCTCCTGTCTCATCACTGTTATTGGAAGGGAAATTAGACTACAATGAGAGATTCACTGACAAAGTCAACTGAGAGTCTTGAGGAGGAGAGTAATTAGAGAGGACTGAACTATCTGTTGATGTGATCTCAGTGTTTGATGTTGGAGCCTAATGCTGATAGATTCCCTTCTAGTCCTGACTGAGTGAAGATATGGAGAGAGAAATGCCATATCAGAGATAGCAGAGCAATGTCTAGACAGCTTTTATTTGGGTGATATTTCAGACTGTACTCCCCCTCACCTCTGCTTCCTTCACAGCCAGACAGGGCAGTGTGTTGACATGTTTGGGAGGTACAGGACATGTTTTAGAACTGTATCCAGCCTTCCTCTAACAGACACTACTGTTCTCTGGGCAGGTTGCTTCTCACTCACCTCATTATAACTTTGTGTCTGTGTGTGCTTGTGTGTGTGCTTGTGTGTGTGCTTGCGTGCGTGTGCTGAAATGTATCCAGCTGGAAGAATACATTTGAATAATGTAGCAGGCCTAGATAGATGTTCCCAAAGAATAAAAACATGACAGCAGGCGTTTCATGACTCAGTTTAAACCCTGGCCACCTGTCCTTCTCAGAATTCTATATGAATCCCAACTGTGCTGCTCACAAATCAAGATGGAACGTAACTGTTATGTGAATGTTCTAAGAATACTCAATGATACAATACGTTCTACCTCGCGGAACAACCTGTTCTGTTCCTAAGCAGCATTGTATTTGCATAGGACGGTAGGAGCTGCCATTGAACACAGTGAGATAATACATGCTTTATACTGTAGACCACAACCACCACAGCAGAGCTCATTCTGTTCCCACCTCATCTCAGTGCAGAAGTAATAGAGCTAAATAATACAGAGAAATGAATTGACTGTGTGCTGTTGTTAGTGGTGCTCTGCTGAAGTTAGCTCAGGGGATACTCAGTGACTGTGTGCTGTTGTTAGTGGTGCTGTGCTGAAGTTAGCTCAGGGGATACTCAGTGACTGTGTGCTGTTGTTAGTGGTGCTCTGCTGAAGTTAGCTCAGGGGATACTCAGTGACTGTGTGCTGTTGTTAGTGGTGCTCTGCTGAAGTTAGCTCAGGGGATACTCAGTGACTGTGTGCTGTTGTTAGTGGTGCTCTGCTGAAGTTAGCTCAGGGGATACTCAGTGACTGTGTGCTGTTGTTAGTGGTGCTCTGCTGAAGTTAGCTCAGGGGATACTCAGTGACTGTGTGCTGTTGTTAGTGGTTCTCTGCTGAAGTTAGCTCAGGGGATACTCAGTGACTGTGTGCTGTTGTTAGTGGTGCTCTGCTGAAGTTAGCTCAGGGGATACTCAGTGACTGTGTGCTGTTGTTAGTGGTGCTCTGCTGAAGTTAGCTCAGGGGATACTCAGTGACTGTGTGCTGTTGTTAGTGGTGCTCTGCTGAAGTTAGCTCAGGGGATACTCAGTGACTGTGTGCTGTTGTTAGTGGTGCTCTGCTGAAGTTAGCTCAGGGGATACTCAGTGACTGTGTGCTGTTGTTAGTGGTGCTCTGCTGAAGTTAGCTCAGGGGATACTCAGTGACTGTGTGCTGTTGTTAGTGGTGCTCTGCTGAAGTTAGCTCAGGGGATACTCAGTGACTGTGTGCTGTTGTTAGTGGTTCTCTGCTGAAGTTAGCTCAGGGGATACTCAGTGACTGTGTGCTGTTGTTAGTGGTGCTCTGCTGAAGTTAGCTCAGGGGATACTCAGTGACTGTGTGCTGTTGTTAGTGGTGCTCTGCTGAAGTTAGCTCAGGGGATACTCAGTGACTGTGTGCTGTTGTTAGTGGTTCTCTGCTGAAGTTAGCTCAGGGGATACTCAGTGACTGTGTGCTGTTGTTAGTGGTGCTCTGCTGAAGTTAGCTCAGGAGATACTCAGTGACTGTGTGCTGTTGTTAGTGGTGCTCTGCTGAAGTTAGCTCAGGGGATACTCAGTGACTGTGTGCTGTTGTTAGTGGTGCTCTGCTGAAGTTAGCTCAGGGGATACTCAGTGACTGTGTGCTGTTGTTAGTGGTGCTCTGCTGAAGTTAGCTCAGGGGATACTCAGTGACTGTGTGCTGTTGTTAGTGGTGCTCTGCTGAAGTTAGCTCAGGGGATACTCAGTGACTGTGTGCTGTTGTTAGTGGTGCTCTGCTGAAGTTAGCTCAGGGGATACTCAGTGACTGTGTGCTGTTGTTAGTGGTGCTCTGCTGAAGTTAGCTCAGGGGATACTCAGTGACTGTGTGCTGTTGTTAGTGGTGCTCTGCTGAAGTTAGCTCAGGGGATACTCAGTGACTGTGTGCTGTTGTTAGTGGTTCTCTGCTGAAGTTAGCTCAGGGGATACTCAGTGACTGTGTGCTGTTGTTAGTGGTTCTCTGCTGAAGTTAGCTCAGGGGATACTCAGTGACTGTGTGCTGTTGTTAGTGGTGCTCTGCTGAAGTTAGCTCAGGGGAGACTCAGTGACTGTGTGCTGTTGTTAGTGGTGCTCTGCTGAAGTTAGCTCAGGGGATACTCAGTGACTGTGTGCTGTTGTTAGTGGTTCTCTGCTGAAGTTAGCTCAGGGGATACTCAGTGACTGTGTGCTGTTGTTAGTGGTGCTCTGCTGAAGTTAGCTCAGGAGATACTCAGTGACTGTGTGCTGTTGTTAGTGGTGCTCTGCTGAAGTTAGCTCAGGGGATACTCAGTGACTGTGTGCTGTTGTTAGTGGTGCTCTGCTGAAGTTAGCTCAGGGGATACTCAGTGACTGTGTGCTGTTGTTAGTGGTGCTCTGCTGAAGTTAGCTCAGGGGATACTCAGTGACTGTGTGCTGTTGTTAGTGGTGCTCTGCTGAAGTTAGCTCAGGGGATACTCAGTGACTGTGTGCTGTTGTTAGTGGTTCTCTGCTGAAGTTAGCTCAGGGGATACTCAGTGACTGTGTGCTGTTGTTAGTGGTGCTCTGCTGAAGTTAGCTCAGGGGATACTCAGTGACTGTGTGCTGTTGTTAGTGGTGCTCTGCTGAAGTTAGCTCAGGGGATACTCAGTGACTGTGTGCTGTTGTTAGTGGTGCTCTGCTGAAGTTAGCTCAGGGGATACTCAGTGACTGTGTGCTGTTGTTAGTGGTGCTCTGCTGAAGTTAGCTCAGGGGATACTCAGTGACTGTGTGCTGTTGTTAGTGGTGCTCTGCTGAAGTTAGCTCAGGGGATACTCAGTGACTGTGTGCTGTTGTTAGTGGTGCTCTGCTGAAGTTAGCTCAGGGGATACTCAGTGACTGTGTGCTGTTGTTAGTGGTGCTCTGCTGAAGTTAGCTCAGGGGATACTCAGTGACTGTGTGCTGTTGTTAGTGGTGCTCTGCTGAAGTTAGCTCAGGGGATACTCAGTGACTGTGTGCTGTTGTTAGTGGTGCTCTGCTGAAGTTAGCTCAGGGGATACTCAGTGACTGTGTGCTGTTGTTAGTGGTTCTCTGCTGAAGTTAGCTCAGGGGATACTCAGTGACTGTGTGCTGTTGTTAGTGGTTCTCTGCTGAAGTTAGCTCAGGGGATACTCAGTGACTGTGTGCTGTTGTTAGTGGTGCTCTGCTGAAGTTAGCTCAGGAGATACTCAGTGACTGTGTGCTGTTGTTAGTGGTGCTCTGCTGAAGTTAGCTCAGGGGATACTCAGTGACTGTGTGCTGTTGTTAGTGGTGCTCTGCTGAAGTTAGCTCAGGGGATACTCAGTGACTGTGTGCTGTTGTTAGTGGTTCTCTGCTGAAGTTAGCTCAGGGGATACTCAGTGACTGTGTGCTGTTGTTAGTGGTGCTCTGCTGAAGTTAGCTCAGGGGATACTCAGTGACTGTGTGCTGTTGTTAGTGGTGCTCTGCTGAAGTTAGCTCAGGGGATACTCAGTGACTGTGTGCTGTTGTTAGTGGTGCTCTGCTGAAGTTAGCTCAGGGGATACTCAGTGACTGTGTGCTGTTGTTAGTGGTGCTCTGCTGAAGTTAGCTCAGGGGATACTCAGTGACTGTGTGCTGTTGTTAGTGGTGCTCTGCTGAAGTTAGCTCAGGGGATACTCAGTGACTGTGTGCTGTTGTTAGTGGTTCTCTGCTGAAGTTAGCTCAGGGGATACTCAGTGACTGTGTGCTGTTGTTAGTGGTGCTCTGCTGAAGTTAGCTCAGGGGATACTCAGTGACTGTGTGCTGTTGTTAGTGGTTCTCTGCTGAAGTTAGCTCAGGGGATACTCAGTGACTGTGTGCTGTTGTTAGTGGTTCTCTTCTGAAGTTAGCTCAGGGGATACTCAGTGACTGTGCTGCTCATTCATTATGAAATAGTCTCTTTATTCAGCCTTAATTCCTTCTGGCGATAGAATAAGCCCTGTATCGTCAGTAATAGCAAAAATAAAACATCATTCAGATGCTGTAGTTGTTTAACACAGGAAGTAGACCTATTGCAGTGTCCATTTGTTAAATTTCTGTTGTTTAGAGCCTTTCAATGGCTGCATCCCAAATGGTTCCATGTTACCTTTAAAGTGCACTACTTTTAACCAGGGCCTGTAGGTGCTATATAGGAAATAGGGTGACACTCATCCAGTGTCAGACCACATGCTATGTGTCTCATTAGCCTTGCATTCCTCACCAGGCTGTACAAGGCCGTTGAAAGGAAGAATGGATAATGGATGGATATCTGTGTATGTGGGGGGGGGGTTGACCTCGTCTCAATGCTTTCATGCCATGGAGCCAGTTACTGCTTGTCTTCCTGTGTCTCCGTTGTTGAGCTGGTGAATGGTACGTAGGTTGCACAATAACAGCAAGCGATTGATACATTAATAGCATGTTGATACATCAATAGCATGTTCATCGAAGAAACATTCTAGAACACTGGTGCAATGGAAGTGTTGACAGACCAGCAGACACTCTAAAATACTCATTCAATACCCATGACACTGTCCTCAAGCCATTCGTACAGACATCAAATGAATGACTTGCCTTTTACACATAGAATGTCAATATACTGAGTCATGTACCTTCCACTGACTACTGTTCTATTATCTCTCTCTGGTGTAGATCACAGCTGAGTAGAAAACACCAGAACTACAAAGACCATCTGATATGACAGAGCCAGGAAAGGTTTTCTCTAGTCAGAGACTTTGTAATTACAAGGAACAGGCTTAGAACAGAGTTTGAACAAGCAGCTATTTCAAGCAGTTCAGTAGTTTATTTCACCTTGTAGGTTGATCAGAAGGCTGTGGCTGGATGTTATAGTTATTCCAGGAATGATCATTGAGGTCTCTCCCTGCGCTAGGTAATGATGATGATATCTCGATGATGTCTATGCCTATATAGGGCACTAATTTTGACCAGGGCCCATAAGGTTCTGGTCAAACGTAGTGCACTATGTAGGTAATAGGGTGCCATTTGGGACGCAGACTCAGTCTCACTGATCTCTTTGATAAGTTCCATATGAAAGGATCCTCTGTGAAAGTACAGAATAATGACAACGTGCTGACTTGTACCATACAGCTTCCACATTCACAGCGCTGTATAATAACACACAGAGGTTGTTAGATATCAAAACAGCATTCTGTCTGTCCTAACTCTTCTGTATCAATGTGTTCCTTTGGAACCTTGTTTCTGAGTTGTCCTTCGTCCTCGTTAGCATCGAGCTAACCATATGGCATTTCTTTCTCCACAGGTATGAGCTACGGATACGCTACTTGCCAAAAGGATTCTTGAACCATTTTTCAGAAGATAAACCTACACTGAACTACTTCTACCATCAGGTGAGGAAAGAAACCATATTCAGATTGAGTTGGTACTGTCAGGTGTGGACAGAAACCATATTCAGATTGAGTTATGACTGTCAGGTGTGGACAGAAACCATATTCAGATTGAGTTGGTACTGTCAGGTGTGGACAGAAACCATATTCAGATTGAGTTATGACTGTCCGGTGTGGACAGAAACCATATTCAGATTGAGTTATGACTGTCCGGTGTGGACAGAAACCATATTCAGATTGAGTTATGACTGTCCGGTGTGGACAGAAACCATATTCAGATTGAGTTATGACTGTCAGGTGTGGACAGAAACCATATTCAGATTGAGTTGGGACCGTCAGGTGTGGACAGAAACCATATTCAGATTGAGTTATGACTGTCAGGTGTGGACAGAAACCATATTCAGATTGAGTTGGGACTGTCAGGTGTGGACAGAAACCATATTCAGATTGAGTTGGGACTGTCAGGTGTGGACAGAAACCATATTCAGATTGAGTTATGACCGACAGGTCTGGACAGAAACCATATTCAGATTGAGTTGGGACTGTCAGGTGTGGACAGAAACCATATTCAGATTGAGTTATGACCGACAGGTGTGGACAGAAACCATATTCAGATTGAGTTGGGACCGTCAGGTGTGGACAGAAACCATATTCAGATTGAGTTATGACTGTCAGGTGTGGACAGAAACCATATTCAGATTGAGTTGGGACTGTCAGGTGTGGACAGAAACCATATTCAGATTGAGTTGGGACTGTCAGGTGTGGACAGAAACCATATTCAGATTGAGTTATGACCGACAGGTCTGGACAGAAACCATATTCAGATTGAGTTGGGACTGTCAGGTGTGGACAGAAACCATATTCAGATTGAGTTATGACCGACAGGTGTGGACAGAAACCATATTCAGATTGAGTTATGACCGACAGGTGTGGAGAGAAACCATATTCAGATTGAGTTATGACCGACAGGTGTGGACAGAAACCATATTCAGATTGAGTTATGACCGACAGGTGTGGACAGAAACCATATTCAGATTGAGTTATGACCGACAGGTCTGGACAGAAACCATATTCAGATTGAGTTATGACCGACAGGTCTGGACAGAAACCATATTCAGATTGAGTTATGACCGACGTGTGGACAGAAACCATATTCAGATTGAGTTATGACTGTCAGGTGTGGACAGAAACCATATTCAGATTGAGTTGGGACCGTCAGGTGTGGACAGAAACCATATTCAGATTGAGTTATGACTGTCAGGTGTGGACAGAAACCATATTCAGATTGAGTCGGGACTGTCAGGTGTGGACAGAAACCATATTCAGATTGAGTTGGGACTGTCAGGTGTGGACAGAAACCATATTCAGATTGAGTTATGACCGACAGGTGTGGACAGAAACCATATTCAGATTGAGTTATGACCGACAGGTGTGGACAGAAACCATATTCAGATTGAGTTATGACCGACATGTGTGGACAGAAACCATATTCAGATTGAGTTATGACCGACAGGTGTGGACAGAAACCATATTCAGATTGAGTTATGACCGACCGACAGGTGTGGACAGAAACCATATTCAGATTGAGTTATGACCGACAGGTGTGGACAGAAACCATATTCAGATTGAGTTATGACCGACCGACAGGTGTGGACAGAAACCATATTCAGATTGAGTTATGACCGACAGGTGTGGACAGAAACCATATTCAGATTGAGTTATGACCGACAGGTGTGGACAGAAACCATATTCAGATTGAGTTATGACCGACAGGTGTGGACAGAAACCATATTCAGATTGAGTTATGACCGACAGGTGTGGAC
Organism: Oncorhynchus kisutch; assembly: GCF_002021735.2. Classification (NCBI taxonomy): domain Eukaryota; kingdom Metazoa; phylum Chordata; class Actinopteri; order Salmoniformes; family Salmonidae; genus Oncorhynchus; species Oncorhynchus kisutch. The sequence continues at coordinate 1,618,227 of NW_022261979.1, read as the reverse complement.
AGAAACCATATTCAGATTGAGTTATGACCGACAGGTGTGGACAGAAACCATATTCAGTTTGAGTTATGACCGACAGGTCTGGACAGAAACCATATTCAGATTGAGTTATGACCGACAGGTGTGGACAGAAACCATATTCAGATTGAGTTATGACCGACAGGTGTGGACAGAAACCATATTCAGATTGAGTTATGACCGACAGGTGTGGACAGAAACCATATTCAGATTGAGTTATGACCGACAGGTGTGGACAGAAACCATATTCAGATTGAGTTATGACCGACAGGTCTGGACAGAAACCATATTCAGATTGAGTTATGACCGACAGGTCTGGACAGAAACCATATTCAGATTGAGTTATGACTGTCAGGTGTGGACAGAAACCATATTCAGATTGAGTTGGGACCGTCAGGTGTGGACAGAAACCATATTCAGATTGAGTTATGACTGTCAGGTGTGGACAGAAACCATATTCAGATTGAGTCGGGACTGTCAGGTGTGGACAGAAACCATATTCAGATTGAGTTGGGACTGTCAGGTGTGGACAGAAACCATATTCAGATTGAGTTATGACCGACAGGTCTGGACAGAAACCATATTCAGATTGAGTTGGGACTGTCAGGTCTGGACAGAAACCATATTCAGATTGAGTTATGACCGACAGGTGTGGACAGAAGCCATATTCAGATTGAGTTATGACCGACAGGTGTGGACAGAAACCATATTCAGATTGAGTTATGACCGACAGGTGTGGAGAGAAACCATATTCAGATTGAGTTATGACCGACAGGTGTGGACAGAAACCATATTCAGATTGAGTTATGACCGACAGGTGTGGACAGAAACCATATTCAGATTGAGTTATGACCGACAGGTCTGGACAGAAACCATATTCAGATTGAGTTATGACTGTCAGGTGTGGACAGAAACCATATTCAGATTGAGTTGGGACCGTCAGGTGTGGACAGAAACCATATTCAGATTGAGTTATGACTGTCAGGTGTGGACAGAAACCATATTCAGATTGAGTCGGGACTGTCAGGTGTGGACAGAAACCATATTCAGATTGAGTTGGGACTGTCAGGTGTGGACAGAAACCATATTCAGATTGAGTTATGACCGACAGGTCTGGACAGAAACCATATTCAGATTGAGTTGGGACTGTCAGGTGTGGACAGAAGCCATATTCAGATTGAGTTATGACCGACAGGTGTGGACAGAAACCATATTCAGATTGAGTTATGACCGACAGGTGTGGAGAGAAACCATATTCAGATTGAGTTATGACCGACAGGTGTGGACAGAAACCATATTCAGATTGAGTTATGACCGACAGGTGTGGACAGAAACCATATTCAGATTGAGTTATGACCGACCGACAGGTGTGGACAGAAACCATATTCAGATTGAGTTATGACCGACAGGTGTGGACAGAAACCATATTCAGATTGAGTTATGACCGACAGGTGTGGACAGAAACCATATTCAGATTGAGTTATGACCGACAGGTGTGGACAGAAACCATATTCAGATTGAGTTATGACCGACAGGTGTGGACAGAAACCATATTCAGATTGAGTTATGACCGACCGACAGGTGTGGACAGAAACCATATTCAGATTGAGTTATGACCGACAGGTGTGGACAGAAACCATATTCAGATTGAGTTATGACCGACCGACAGGTGTGGACAGAAACCATATTCAGATTGAGTTATGACCGACAGGTGTGGACAGAAACCATATTCAGATTGAGTTATGACCGACAGGTGTGGACAGAAACCATATTCAGATTGAGTTATGACCGACAGGTGTGGACAGAAACCATATTCAGATTGAGTTATGACCGACAGGTGTGGACAGAAACCATATTCAGATTGAGTTATGACCGACAGGTGTGGACAGAAACCATATTCAGATTGAGTTATGACCGACAGGTCTGGACAGAAACCATATTCAGATTGAGTTATGACCGACAGGTGTGGACAGAAACCATATTCAGATTGAGTTATGACCGACAGGTGTGGACAGAAACCATATTCAGATTGAGTTATGACCGACAGGTGTGGACAGAAACCATATTCAGATTGAGTTATGACCGACAGGTGTGGACAGAAACCATTCAGTGTTCTTCCCTCTCTGTTTATCAGAGAAATACACTGTTGTGTATTGTGATTTTTTTCACAACAGGTAGAGGACAATGTGTGACAACGTCAGCTGGCTATACTTCAAATGGCTGCAGGCTATATAAACTCTGTTAAATAGCTTCTGGTGACATTGAAACGGCCCTGCTGGGGTGGTACAGTGTGACTGAGAGTGTGTTATATAGCTGTCTGGGCTGCTGGCCAGAGGTTCTTAGAGAATAAACCCACCAGAAAGTCCAACAGCTGTAAGCTGTGTGTGGCTACAGTCTGGTAGCATCACCTACTGGGTGATACGAACGGCAGCCATTCCCTGCTGGGTGATACGAACGGCAGCCCTCACCTGCAGAGTGATACGAATGGCAGCCCTCACCTGCTGGGTGATACGAACGGCAGCCATCACCTGCTGGGTGATACGAACGGCAGCCCTCACCTGCTGGGTGATACGAACGGCAGCCATCACCTGCTGGGTGATACGAATGGCAGCCATCCCCTGCTGGGTGTTAGGAACGGCAGCCATCACCTGCTGAGTGATACGAACGGCAGCCATCACCTGCTGAGTGATACGAACGGCAGCCATCCCCTGCTGAGTGATACGAACGGCAGCCATTCCCTGCTGAGTGATACGAATAGCAGCCATCCCCTGCTGGGTGATACGAACGGCAGCCATCTCCTGCTGGGTGATACGAACGGCAGCCATTCCCTGCTGGGCGATACGAACGGCAGCCATTCCCTGCTGGGATATACGAACGGCAGCCATCACCTGCTGGGTGATACGAACGGCAGCCATCCCCTGCTGGGTGATACGAACGGCAGCCATCCCCTGCTGGGTGATACGAACGGCAGCGATTCAACATATAGAACCACCTAGAAATGAATAGACATTGATGGCTGATGTTCTGGTCAGAGGTGATAGGACGGCCACCTGCTGCTGTTAAATACAAGCTTTGGTGTTTTCTCTCTTAGAGATCTGAGGTAGCCTCAAGTCTCGTGGCTCATTAACGTCCATGTGAGCTGGACCCATCAGCTGCAGCTCAGTCAGACTAACGAATTAATAAATTAATCATATAATATATGCCATTTAGGATACTATTTTATCCAAAGCGACTAACGCATGGGTGGGCCAGGGAATCGAACCCGCTATCTTGGCATTGCTTTACCAGCTGAGCATCTGATGACAACCACAAGTAACTGAGGACCTCTTTCCATCTACCTGTTCCTGTCTTAAAATAGATTCACAATGCTCTCTACACTACCTGTCACTACTTTAGTAGTCCTCTTTGTCATGGAGAATGACTGTGATGATGTTTCTCAGTTCAAGAGTGAATACATGGAGAATGACTGTGATGATGTTTCTCAGGTCAAGAGTGACTACATGGAGAATGACTGTGATGATGTTTCTCAGTTCAAGAGTGACTACATGGAGAATGACTGTGAGGATGTTTCTCAGTTCAAGAGTGACTACATGTTGTCATGGAGAATGACTGTGATGATGTTTCTCAGGTCAAGCGTGAATACATGGAGAATGACTGTGATGATGTTTCTCAGTTCAAGAGTGAATACATGGAGAATGACTGTGATGATGTTTCTCAGGTCAAGCGTGAATACATGGAGAATGACTGTGATGATGTTTCTCAGTTCAAGAGTGACTACATGTTGTCATGGAGAATGACTGTGATGATGTTTCTCAGGTCAAGAGTGACTACATGGAGAATGACTGTGATGATGTTTCTCAGGTCAAGCGTGAATACATGGAGAATGACTGTGATGATGTTTCTCAGTTCAAGAGTAAATACATGGAGAATGACTGTGATGATGTTTCTCAGGTCAAGAGTGACTACATGTTGTCATGGAGAATGACTGTGATGATGTTTCTCAGGTCAAGAGTGACTACATGGAGAATGACTGTGATGATGTTTCTCAGTTCAAGAGTGACTACATGGAGAATGACTGTGAGGATGTTTCTCAGTTCAAGAGTGACTACAATTTGTCATGGAGAATGACTGTGATGATGTTTCTCAGGTCAAGCGTGAATACATGGAGAATGACTGTGATGATGTTTCTCAGGTCAAGAGTGACTACATGGAGAATGACTGTGATGATGTTTCTCAGTTCAAGAGTGAATACATGGAGAATGACTGTGATGATGTTTCTCAGGTCAAGCGTGAATACATGGAGAATGACTGTGATGATGTTTCTCAGTTCAAGAGTGACTACATGTTGTCATGGAGAATGACTGTGATGATGTTTCTCAGGTCAAGAGTGACTACATGTTGTCATGGAGAATGACTGTGATGATGTTTCTCAGTTCAAGAGTGACTACATGTTGTCATGGAGAATGACTGTGATGATGTTTCTCAGGTCAAGAGTGACTACATGTTGTCATGGAGAATGACTGTGATGATGTTTCTCAGTTCAAGAGTGACTACATGTTGTCATGGAGAATGACTGTGATAATGTTTCTCAGGTCAAGAGTGACTACATGTTGGAGGTAGCTGATCGAGTCGACCAAGACATTGCACTTAAATTGGGCTGCCTTGAAATCAGGTGAGTTCTATTTCAAATACTTGATATTTGATATCTTATAAACAGTGAATTCATGTACTCGTCCAATATTCCATAATTAGATATACATTTTGACATCTCACAAATTGTTTATTATCTTTTGTTTTCTGTTACAGGAGATTCTTTAGGGAAATGCGAGGAAATGCCCTGGATAAGAAATCAAATTATGAATTACTAGAGTAAGTGATTATTTTACTTAAAGACCCAGTGCAGTCAAAAACTAGATTTTACTTGTGTTTTATATATATTTCCACACTATGAGGTTGGAATAATACTGTGAAGTTGTGAAAATGATGATAATGCCCTTTTAGTGTAAGAGCTGTTTGAAAAGACTGCCTGCAATATCAGCCTGTTTTGGTGGGATGGAGTTTTGGCCTGCCTGGTGACATCACCAGGCGGTACATTAGTTAATAGACCAATAAGAAAGAGAGTTCCAAACCTCTCTGTCCATAACTGCTTGTTTTCAGGTTCCCCCTCCACACCCAGACCACTCCAAGACAGTCCTAGAAAAATTATTGCTTGAGAAATTGCTATTTGCTAAGAAGATATTTTTGTTTATTTTTGACAATTTTAGTTGAAAACAATTCCAGTACTTAATTGTTACATATAAACTATTTATATTGTGATGTAAAACATGTCTGCATTGGACTTTTAGAAATGATGTATTTCTGTACTAACAACATACACGTAATTATCTTAACACTATCTATGAACAGAGATCCTACAATTCACCTCTATGAGCCTGTGCTGTGCTGAGCCTTTCATCGTGTGTGTCCTCTCTCCTGGCTAGATGTATGTAGGCCAGTGTAAATTGACTGCCTTCCTCGTGAACCTCTCACTCGGGACACTTCGCAAATGGCACCCTATTCCCTATATCTCTGGTCAAAGGTAGTGTAGTATGTAGGGAATAGGATACAATTTGGGACGTAGTCTCTGTTGAAATGTGTCTGATCTATTTATAGTGTTAGAATAATTTATCTTCATTCTCATCACCTTCTACAGCGTCATTATAATGTCCCCACACCCCAGTGATGGCACTGTGATAGTGTGAACAGGACCCCCACTATTTTATAGCCCTTTCAATTCAATTCAAAGGGCTTTATTGGCATGTGAAACATATGTTTACATTGCCAAAGCCTTTCACACTCAGGGAAGGTGGCTGCCCGATAATGTCTGTCAGTTTAACCAAGGATGTGTCTAAAATCACACCCTATTCCCTTTATAGGGTCCTGGTGAAAAGTAATACCCTATTAGGGAATAGGGTGCGATGTGGGATGCAACCCAGGGTTCCTGCTGGGAAACAGCCATGTTAAACTCATTAAGGTCCTTTGGGCTCCCGAGTGGCGCAGCAGTCTAAGGCACTGCATCTCAGTGCTAGAGTTGTCACTACAGACACCCTGGTTCGATTCCAGGCTGTATCACATCCAACCATGATTGGGAGTCCTGTAGGGTGGAGCACAATTGACCCAGCGTCATCCGTGTTAGGGTTTGGCTGGGGTAGGCCGTCATTGTAAATAAGAATTTGTTTCTAACTGACTTTCCTAGTAAAATAAAGGTTAAATAAATCAAATAAAGTGGAACTGACAGCATTTTAGCAACATGACATCTTATTGGCCTCCCGGGTGGCGCAGTGGTTAAGGGCGCTGTACTGCAGCGCCAGCTGTGCCATCAGAGTCCCTGGGTTCGCGCCCAGGCTCTGTCGTAACCGGCCGTGACCGGGAGGTCCGTGGGGCGACGCACAATTGGCCTAGCGTCGTCTGGGTTCGGGAGGGTTTGGTCGGTAGGGATGTCCTTGTCTCATCGCGCACCAGCGACTCCTGTGGCGGGCCGGGCGCAGTGCACGCTAACCAAGGTTGCCAGGTGCACGGTGTACCCTCCGACACATTGTTGCGGCTGGCTTCCGGGTTGGATGTGCGCTGTTAAGAAGCAGTCTGACATCTCATGACATCTTATTAAAATCTCTTCATATACACCCCAAGGAAGAATAAAAAACGATATGAGGGGAAAAGTCAGTGCATCCCGAATGGAAGCAGCAAACAATGTACCAGGCCAGCTGTGATTTACAACCTCATAGCAATATTTTCTGAAATGTATTGGTGAATTATATTAATCTTGCATTGAACTGCATTAATCTACAATGCCTTAGTGTATGCCATGGAACGCTGAGTCAAGTAGAACCTATTTTTAAAACATCTTATGAAATTAATTTTGTAGTATGAACTGGGAATGTTGAGTGATATTATGATTGTCTGTTTGTTTCATATCTGCAAAGCAGTTAAAACGCTATCAGTTCCAATTTAACTGAGCAGCTTCACACTGTCACCACTGGTTACCACAGAATCCTGTCTCTGGCTTATTCACAACAAAAAAGATGCAATTTGAAGATTTGACCTATCAGCCACAGCGTGTAGGCTATGGCTACTGTACGTCCCAAGTGGCACACTGTTCCTTACATACTGTGCTACTTTTGTCTGACTATGTAAGGCACTATAGGGAATACCGTGCCATTGGGGACGCAGCCTATATCAGGAGCTAGTTTTATGTTCCTCATTGGAGCACGGTGGTGGTGGAGGAGAAAGGCCGTTGGTGACTTTATGTTCCTCATTGGAGCACGGTGGTGGTGGAGGTGAAAGGCCGTTGGTGACTTTATGTTCCTCATTGGAGCACGGTGGTGGAGGAGGAGGTGAAAGGCCGTTGGTGACTTTATGTTCCCAGAGCAAATGATTTGTTTGTTCTGGACATATTTGCGTTAGTATGTGTTTTCTGACTGTCTGTGTGTTGCAGAGCCAGAACAACACCACTCCACCACACGGGGATATTAGAAAGCCAAACTGCCTGGGTGAATGGTGATGTTATATATAGATAGGCCAGACTGTGTACTTGGCCGATACAGAGAGAGGCCGCTGGCTGGATCTTAACCAAATGATAGGGCTATAGAGGGGTGGGGAGTGTGTGGCGTTGACTACACAGTAGCTAGCTATGGAAATGGCCTTAGTCCTGTTGCCATCTGACAGGTGCTCTATCTGGAGCCAACTGAAAACAGAGTCGTTCTTTAAGAGGGAATTATGCTGTTTTAAAGACAATCTCTTTTTAAATAACTCTCCGTTTAAAAAAAAAAAATGTAGAAGTAGTGTTTTCACATGCCAGGCTTGATACAGAGTCAGTGACAATGAAAATGGCAGGTTTTGGTGAAATGAGCACACATTCTTATTGATCAATGCTGTAATGCAGTACTCTTTCTGCTCTGTCCTCTGCAGAAAAGATGTGGGTTTACGAAGATTCTTCCCCAAGAGTTTGCTGGACTCTGTGAAGGTAAGAAGACCTTCTTTGCTCTCTTTCCCCATCCTGGGGGTTCTAACATAGGCCTCTGCAAATAGGGAGATGCCATTGTTAAGATTGAAACAGTGTCATCACCTGGCTGGCTGGCTGCTCCTCATAGTCTTACCCCAGAGAATAGGTGTCCCAGTTTTGCACAAACCTCACAGTCCTGTTGGAAACCGTTCCGGTGGAATGGTCAGGCTCTCTCTTCATCCTTCATCCTCTCTGTTTCTGTGTCTGCCCTTACAGGGCTCCAGACTGTGACCATTTACTCACATTTTGCGACCCTTTGACTTAGCTGTACAAGTTAAATGTATTACTAGTCACACTGGTGCGATCTGCACATTCTACCTGGTCACCTCAATCAAAACGTATTTTGATTTTGTGCAAACAAAACCATGAATTTGTCAAACAGTAAAGTGCATTATCCTCATGACTCCTATAATAAAAGTGTTGTCCCTGCCACTGTGCCCGGCTGCTGGCATGAGCAAGCCTCTCACACTCTCTCTCCCCCCTTGTGCACTGCCAAAAATGCCTGCCTCTCCCTCCCACGGATGCTTGCTTCCAGCACACCAAACCCCAACCCCTGTCACTCAAGCAGGCAGCACAGTTCTTCCAAAGAGAGTGGAAATAAAAAGGCCTAGAAACTGCTTCTCCATTAGAAATCCCAGATCATCCTTGTAGGTGATGTCGTGGCGACATTATCTAGCTTAGCTCATGTGCAGAAACATGTCACCGGGTCTAATGGTCGTGTCGATCTTCGCATGTGCAGGTCATCAAATCAAAGGCAATTCTTAGATATACAGTTGTTTTTTATGAAAATGAAAACATATCAGTTTGTCAAATTAGGTTTTGCCTTTAGATTTTGAGAAAAGCCCAAACTGTGATGTTGGGCCTCTGGGTTTAGAAACTCTGTGTTTCCTCGCTGTTTACATTCTCTCAGCATGCAATCAATGCATGCACTCAACAGATGCTTCCAAAACAAGAAGGATACCTCTTTCCACGTTGCTTCTTGATATGAATCCATGTGTTTTCTGTTCTGTTCTTGCTCTCTGCAAAGCACTAGTCAGTTAGTCTTAGGAAGCTGGCATATGCCTAAATGAATGCTAATTGCTAACTAAAAGCCATTTAGCTCATGTACTGAGCTAGGGCAGAGCAAATAGGATCTCTAATACAGATTGCTACTAGCCAGCAGTGGTGGTGCTGTAAGTCAGGGTGTTGTTTGTCCAATGGTATGAATTAGAGAGCCTATATTCTTTATATCTTTGTCTAAATATAACATCATATATCAAATGTATGTCTGTTACAGTATGTTGGATGACTGTCATTCATATTCCATTCAACCAGCTCAATGTAACATTGCTAGGTTTAGGCAACTTACTACATGGGTTGTATCAACCTATCCTATGAATGAAGGTGGTCATTTCCTTTTATGACCTCAGGACATGTGTCGGTATTACCCTAATGACCATCAGGTCCTAATGGTCTGGTCCTCAGGGCTCTACTGTCCCTCCATCAGGTCCTAATCGCCTGGTACTCAGGGCTCTACTGTCCCTCCATCAGGTCCTAATGGCCTGGTACTCAGGGCTCTACTGTCCATCCATCAGGTCCTAATGGCCTGGTACTCAGGGCTCTATTATCCCTCCATCAGGTCCTAATGGCCTGGTACTCAGGGCTCTACTGTCCCCCCATCAGGTCCTAATGGCCTGGTACTCAGGGCTCTATTTCTCCCTCCATCAGGTCCTAATGGCCTGGTACTCAGGGCTCTATTATCCCTCCATCAGGTCCTAATGGCCTGGTACTCAGGGCTCTATTATCCCCCCATCAGGTCCTAATGGCCTGGTACTCAGGGCTCTATTATCCCTCCATCAGGTCCTAATGGCCTGGTACTCAGGGCTCTACTGTCCCCCCATCAGGTCCTAATGGCCTGGTACTCAGGGCTCTATTATCCCTCCATCAGGTCCTAATGGCCTGGTACTCAGGGCTCTATTATCCCTCCATCAGGTCCTAATGGCCTGGTACTCAGGGCTCTACTGTCCCTCTAACCACTCTGACATCAATGCAAATGCAATGGAAAAATCAAATCAAACACTGATCATCAAAACAGCCTCATGATCATCAATTTGAAGAAAGAAGTGCAAAAGCAGGTTGAAACTGAGTGTAAATCATCGTCGTTGTGGATGTTATTTCATAGCCTATTGCAACTAAATTTACATTTGGGATTTGTGATGATTAATTCAGAACACCCATATGCTTATTAGAGTTTATGCATATGCATAGATATTATTAATATGTACAATCTGAATCTGAGGTTTATGAGCCCAAACCTGAAAAAAAAACTGAATTAAAATGATGATTGTGCTGTTATACAATATATAGCCTACCACATATTACAAATGGCAGAAAAACATAAAACAAACTGATTTAAGATCTTTGGTATTAATGGACTCTTCTATACTCCAAAATGAAACACATTCGAGTAATGGCCTTTGAGTGTGGACTGTATCATCATGCATACTGTATGTACTGGTTATGTTATGCTACACTCCAACATTTCTATCCATGAGTCTGGTAGAGAACACATAAGCCTTAAGTGATGCTGTTGGTTCATTGATTGTGCAGGGCGGCTTACAACTAGTTTACGATTATAGTGCATTTTTGTATGATTTGGAATTTGTTTGAAGCACAGCTCTGCTATAAAACCCAAGTAGGTTTTCCTGCATCATTGAAAGACTGAACGTTGCGAGTGCACAGCCTCCATTCACTATTGGAGTGCATATGGATTACATGTTTTTTTTCCCCTGTTCCTGTTCCTGCCCTTTTGATAATGGGACATTCTAAATCTAAACTAATTTGACATCTCAGTAAAGACAAGTTTCAATTGAGAATCGTCTGCTGGGTGAAAATATGATGACTTGATGAGAGAACAGCCTAAAGAGCCTAAAGCACAGGCTTTATTTTTTTGACTTTCTCAGATCATCAATAGCCTATATTCGATACATGCAGCCAATATATGTTTTGATTTCTAAGACATTCTAAGGTTTGTACCATTCACAGCTAAAGTTGCCAAGTAACTCTAAATCTAATGAATAGGACCTGTTTCAAATGTTCACTTTTACACTCAACATAGCCACTTCATATGCACACTCACTCCAGAATGGGAAAAATATCCTTTCTATTTTATTCAGCTCAAGTCCAATTCTATTCTTCTAACTATTAAATCATATATACAATAATGGCATGGGACTTCTAAGTATATCTTGTCAGTTAAATGAACAAGCCTACAGCCTATGGCAGGGAGCATAGCCACATAACATACAGAAGAGCAACTCAGATTCTGTTCTTCTGGGATACTTTTTACTCAGATCATAATGTTTTTTTAGACCTGACTAAAATAAATAATGGATTTATTGTGATGGTGTATAATAAATTGATTTATTCGACTTTTTAAATTTGGATGTTCCGAAGGCACACATCAACTTGTTTATGTTAACTAACATCTTATAAGCGGCTTGAGTATCGCCCAGTATCCTCAAACGGCACTGGGAACCCAGTCAACTTCTCTGCGCCCCGGCGTAGGTGGGGGTTTAATGAACTGTCAACTACCGTGAGACCGGCAGCCTTTTGCATGACAATAACCGTCTGACAACATTTCATGACCGCCACAGCACTAGGCAAGACAAAATAGTGCCTTTGAACGGGGTATGATAATAGGTGTCCGGCGCATTGGTTTGTGTAAAGAACTGCAAAGCTGCTGGGTTTTTCACACTCAACAGTTTCCCGTGTGTATCAAGAATGGTCCACCACTCAAAGGACATCCAGAAGTTTTGATACATATACTGTATCTCTACCTGAATATACATGATCTACGTGATCATTGGTCTTCAGCAGTCATAAAGGTTTGCCTTATTTACTTTAAAAGAACTACTAAAATAGTGCTTTTGTCAGACAGCATAGGCAGCAGCTCTATACAGATGAGATGACTTGGAATGAAATAATAAAGTCATCAAATAAAACAAATGTAATATACACAACAACTGGAATATGTTATTAAAGTAAAGTACTGTGAATAAATGATGGTTAATAAGAGATCAGCAGTAATGAGCATCACTACCATCATGGGGTTTTTATTCATGGTTTTATTCTGTGTTACAGCATTCAACCCACATAATACATTTAATGTTAAAACATTTTTTTACCGTCATTCAAAAAAAAAATTATGAAACCGAACTGACCTCAAAAAGCACTAATCGCTCAGCACTATTTTGTTTCAACTTTATTTAACCAGGTAAGCATACAGTCAATAATACAGTAGAAACATAAGTCTATATACGATGTGAGCAAATGAGGTGAGATAAGGGAGGTAAAGGCAAAAAAAAAGGCCATGATGGAGAAGTAAATACAATATAGCAAGTAAAACACTGGAATGGTTGATTTGCAGTGGAAGAATGTTCCGAAGTAGAAATAATCAAATCAAATCAAATTGTATCAAATGTTATTTTTATAGCCCTTCTTACATCAGCTGATATCTCAAAGTGCTGTACAGAAACCCAGCCTAAAACCCCAAACAGCAAGCAATGCAGGTGTAGAAGCACGGGGTGCATAGGAGCAAAATAAATAAATACAGTAGGGGAAGAGGTAGTTGTTTGGGCAAAATTATAGATGGGCTATGTACAGGTGCTGTAATCTGTGAGCTGCTCTGACAGCTGGTGCTTAAAGCTAGTGAGGGAGATAAGTGTTTCCAGTTTCTGAGATTTTTGTAGTTCGTTCCAGTCATTGGCAGCAGAGAACTGGAAGGAGAGGCGGCCAAAGGAAGAATTGGTTTTGGGGGTGACCAGAGAGATATACCTGCTGGAGCACGTGCTACAGGTGGGTGCTGCTAAGGTGACCAGCGAGCTGAGATAAGGGGGGACTTTACCTAGCAGGGTCTTGTAGATGACATGGAGCCAGTGGGTTTGGCGACGAGTATAAAGCGAGGGCCAGCCAACGAGAGCGTACAGGTCGCAGTGGTGGTTAGTATACGGATGGCCCTGTGATAGACTGCATCCAATTTATTGAGTAGGGTATTGGAGGCTATTTTGTAAATGACATCGCCGAAGTCGCGGATCGGTAGGATGGTCAGTTTTACGAGGGTATGTTTGGCAGCATGAGTGAAGGATGCTTTGTTACGAAATAGGAAGCCAATTCTAGATTTAACTTTGGATTGGAGATGTTTGATGTCGCTAGTCCAGTCGTCAAGGCCCGGGGGGCTCCGCATCGGCAGTAAAACCGGTCCGGATAGGTGATTGTAGCCCAGGAGTGGCTGATGGAACTCTTTAGCTGGCTAGCTCCGGAATAATTTATGTTTGCTCCGAGACTGACATCGGATAGCAGCTAGCTAGCTGCAAGATCCAGGTGTAAATGTCCAGAGCTTGCGGTAGAAATCTGGGGATAGGTCCGGTATGCTCTGGTCTGAGTCGCGTTGTACAAAACTGGCGATAACTTTTCAGGCTAAAGGATAGCTGATGACCACCAAACGTGGTTAGTTGAATATTAACGTTAGCCAGTAAACTGACGCTTCTTTGTGGATTTCAGATTTGAGGTGAATAATACTTTTTTTTTACATGGTGAGGTGGGTTGCAGGAGAGTGTTTTGAAGTTTATATTTTTACAGAAAAAAAAAAGAAAAAAAAGATATGCGAAGAAAAGATGAAAATATAAATGTAAATATATATATACACAGGACACGACAAGACGAGGACAAAGAGGACTTCACTCCCAGGACCCTGAGTTTCTCCTGATCCACCTATACTGACCAGAAAAATCTCCAATCATTCGTTGTTAAAGAACACACATCACAAAGTATCACAAAGCATCACATTGTCATGAAAAACAAAACAAAAAACAGACACCCGTCCCTCAGTGGAGGCTGCTGAGGGGAGAACGGCTCATAATAATAATGGCTGGAACAAGCTTATGAAATGGCATCAGACATATGGGAACCAACCTCCTGTGCTGTCCCTACCTCCCTCATCTCTACTCCTCCTCCTCCTGAGTACTCCTCCTGTAGTTCGGCTGTAATTCCCCTCCTGGTCAGCGGGGTGTAGCGATGAGCTGGTAGTGACGCGGCACGTTAGTGAAACTGCTGAACTCTGGGCTGAGGTCAATGCTGTCAGGTCCTCCAGGGCAGGAGAAGGAGAAATGTTGCAGCAGAGACACCAGGAGCAGAAAGATCTCCATACGAGCCAGAGACTCTCCCACACAGGCACGCTTACCTGCAGAGAAAACCAAGAAGGCAGGGTTTTTCTGGAAGTTTCCGTTCTGATCAAGGAAGTGATTGGGATTGAAGGTTGTGGGCGTGGCCCAGTGGTCCTGGTCTCTCAGAACAGAGTGCAGCATTGGAAGGATCACGGTGCCCTGAGGGATAGTGTACCCTCTGAATGAGATATTCTTGGTAGCATAGTGCGGAAGGTTCAATGGGGCGATGTCCAGGAAGCGCTGCACCTCGTGGATGACGGCTTCTGTGAAGGGGAGGGACTTCCTGTCCTCCATTTGAGGGACGCGCTGTCGGCCAATCACTGTGTCGATCTCCTGCTGAACGTGCTCCTGAATGTCGGGGTATTTGAGGAGCAGCATGAAGGCGTATCTGAGAGTGGTGCTGGTGGTCTCTGTTCCTGCAAGGAAGAGGTCCAACACTGTGGACACCAGGTTCTCGTAATGGAACTCAGAGGAGGACACATCCTTCTCCTGGTTGAGTCTGGTGAGGAAGCAGTCTGTGAAGTCTCTAGGGTTGCCTGGGTCAATGGTCTCCTGGTGCTCATGGATCTTTTTCATCACAAAGCCTCTCAACTCGTCCATCTGGCCGAACACGACTTGCTGCCGACCAGGCAGGTGTTCCATCAGCCAGGGGAAGATGTTGTACAGCTGTCCACAGGGGCTGCTTCCAAAGCGCAGTACAGCTGAGAGGATGTTGAGCAAGTGCAGGAAGTTGTCATCGTCATAGCCAAAGCGCTGGCCGAACACCAGGGAGCAGATGACGTTGGACACGGTGCGACTCAGGAATGGATGAGGATCGAAGGGCACGGCTTTAGTGGCGACCAGACTGTCTATGAGGTGTTGGCTCTCCTCCTGTACCCACTCCTCCATCCTCTTACGGCCCATCCCAAAGTCTCTCAGCGTGGTCAGGGTGAAACGACGCAGCTGGCGCCAACGCTCCCCATTACTGATGGCCAGGCCGTATCCCCTGGTAACAAGGACCAGGAAGGGGACAGGAGCTCGTCCTGTGAAATCCTCAGCCTGGTCCACCAGAGCCTCCTTGACTGCCCCGTACCCCACCAGCACCACGGCTCGCTGGAGCCCAAGATACACTGTCATCACTGGCCCATACACACCACTCCACTTGGTGAGGGTCTTGAAGGGGGCCTGTTTGTCAATCTGAAGCAGGTTGCCTAGAAGCGGCAGGGCGCAGGGTCCTGGGGGTAGATGGACATGTCTCTGTCTCCTCAGCCTGAACAACCACAGTAGAAGCAACAACACCAGGCCTCCCAACACCACGCTACTACACATCTCCATTGTTCCAGCCTGCAAAACAAACAACAACGTCTCTTGTTAATGTTCTTCTTCTTATGTAGTACTATATTGCATCACTCCAATATTGTATCCTTCCGCGCGGCAAGATGCATTCAGAGTAAGAATTTTCTGATTAGTCCTCTGTACCGGGTTA
Organism: Oncorhynchus kisutch; assembly: GCF_002021735.2. Taxonomy (NCBI): domain Eukaryota; kingdom Metazoa; phylum Chordata; class Actinopteri; order Salmoniformes; family Salmonidae; genus Oncorhynchus; species Oncorhynchus kisutch. Next base: position 1,602,503 of record NW_022261979.1, on the reverse strand, counting down.
TGTTGCGGCTGACCCCCCCCCCCCCCCCTTAAATAGCTGCAGCGGCACTACTTCCACCTCTTCTCTTTCTCTGCGCATTCCTGAGACGATTTGCTAGGTAAGAGCTGTATAACTTAGTGTATAGGGCAGACGTATACCCACAGCTATTCAATAGCTTGGAGCAGCTAGCTAGCCTCTCCATCTGGGTGCTCTGTTGTCCCCCTCCAACCCCCATCCTCTTTTCCCTTAGAAACTCACATACAGCTCTATTACACTGCGGGTGAAACTACCATGCCCAGTATGGTGTTTCGCTGTGAAAAAGGCAAGGTGTCTCTGTCCACAGGCAGCGGCCTGCGTCTTAGAAGGCGGAGCCCAGCAGTCAATCTGAAACACACACTGCCAATGCTGCCGTCCCTTGCATAGAGACATTAAACACTGAACACCTCCTTTTATACTGTTTTCACACTGTGTATTTATTCACTAGACTTTTGACATGTTATCATTCTAATATAATTACTAATGTACATTGCATTTTTTGTTAGTGTTTATACACACCGCGTATTTATATACTGGACTCTTGACATAACTAATATAAAGTATTTACTAGGGGTTTAACGGTTCGCTAAACCCACGGTTCAGTACGTATTGCGATTTTGGCGTCACGGTTCAGTTTTGGGTATGATACAGCGGAAAAATGAAATTCCAACCGGTACTGTAGTTAATTTTAGCGGGCCTTGCGAGGGGCCTTGCGAGGAAGAGGAGGGGCCTTTTGGTGAGTGTACTGTGAGCAAGTGAAACAGGAGCAAGAAGGAGGAAGGGAGAGGCAGTAACCAACTGAACTGACTTGCGCTAGTAGACTAACTTCTAGCTTGTCAGAGCTAGGTTGTTTATCATCCAATATGATTACGTAGTACCTGTCTTGACTGCATCAAACCTTGAGAAGCTAGTTGGCTAAGATAGCTAGGCTAATTGAGTCTTCATGTGCTTTCTCCCTGTCCTACAGAATTTTTCTGCTCATCCTCATCCTCATCAGTTCTGGTGCCTATGTCTCAGGGTCTTCTGGTGTTGAAGCCCTGGTTGACTGAATATTTCTGAATGGGTTCAGATGAAAGGAATGTCGACCTCCCTCCTAACCCCTCATTCTGGACAAGGGTTCTGTCTGAGTAGTCGCTGGTTAACTAGGGGCATCCCCCAGCGTGCTGTGCTCGGCTGGGGCAATGGACACTTCATTTCACAGATGCAACCAATGCAAAAGGTTTTATCGGCTTTTGTTTGCTAGAGTGAGAGCGTTCTGGGCCAGGGCCGACCTGAACAGACTCTCATGTTGTTACTGCAGCATTTCGGCTGGTCGGCAGGCCTTTAACCTTTTGCTGTGGTGGTGGATTCTTTTGGAGGAGTTACTACCTCGTGGGCCCTACTCAGAGTTCCCCTCTTGGACATTTGCGCCTCGGCCAGTTGGGTGCTGTCTAGCACATGTTGACCCCATCTATGTGGTCAGGAGGGCTGTTCATGGTGTTGTATCTGCTTATCTGGGAAGGGGCAGAGGGACACAGCAACCGTGACTGCTCTGAGCTCAGTCCGGACTGGACTTTGCTCTTTGTCTGGCCAAAGACTAGTTCACTGATATATCTGGTACTGTGATACCATATTGGAGTGATCCAATATAGTGCTACATAACAAAGCCTTCATACAGTATGTAACCATGGTCATGGGAGGTATTGGATTACTCCAATCCTTTTTGTCGGTGATCTAGTGCGCCTCGAATAAGGACACGAGGTGGAAGTGGTGCGACTGCAACTATTTAAGGGGGGCAGCCGCAGTACCATGGTTGTGGTCAATCCTACAAATTCAATTCTAATTCAATTCTCTCTCCCTGTAAATAACATTCAATTCAATTCAAAATTCAGGTCAGTTTTTTAATTTGGAGATAATTCAATTCCTCAAAATTCCAGTGTTTGGTAAATTCCAAGAATTGAATTCCCAATTCAATATTATCCACAACAATTCCACAAATTCAAATTGAATTCCCTCAGGCTTTCAAGCTCATCATGTCACTGTTCAGACAGCCTACAGTAGCTATACTGGAAATATAGGAATACATTCTTGGAAAAAAGGTGCTATCTAGAACCTAAAATGGTTCTCCGGTTGTCCCCATAGGAGAACCCTGTGAAGAACCATTTTTGGTTCCATTTAGAACCCTGTTGGGTTCCATGTAGAGCCTCTACATGGAACCCAACAGGGTTCTACCTGGAACCAAAAATGGTTCTTCACAGGGTTCTCCTATGGGGACAACCGGAGAACCCTGTTTGGTTCCAGGTAGAACCCTGTTGGGTTCCATGTAGAGCCTCTACATGCAACCCAACAGGGTTCTACCTGGAACCAAAAAGGGTTATCCTACGGGGATAGCCGAAGAACCCTTTTGGAACCATTTTTTCTAAGAGCGTAGATTATTAAATACAAATCCCACAGAACATTTTGATACTATGTGCATTAATTCCATTAACTGGGAAATGTAAAATATTAAATTCCAAAGATTAAATGTTTTTAGAATTATAATTCACTTCCAATTTAAAAAAAAATCCAAACAGTCTAATTTCAATTCAAGTCAAATTCCATAACTGAAAAAAAATAAATAATAATAATTTTAAAAAATTCTCCACTTCAGGAGTGAATTTAATGGAATTTCTAATTAAATGGGAATTGACTCCTGGACTAACCTGAAAATCCTTACTCGGAATGTATCCTGCGGCACGGAAGGATACCATATTGGAGTGATCCAATAGCTCACATAACCGTGTTTACATACTTAATCTTCGTTGTTGTTGTTTCTTCTTTAACCCACCTATCTATCTTTAGTGTTTTCCCTCTCTCTGTGTTGCTCTCTGTCTCTGTTGCCTGCCTGACTGTGTGTGTGTGTGTGTGTGATGCAGAGATAAGGGTGTGTGTTGGAACTTACTGTACTGGAACAGAAGTGAACAACGGATGATGTGATTGGCTGCTGAGTCGTGCTGACATACTTTACACAGATTGCACCTTCACCCCAATCCCTTCCTGCTTTTTAGAATCTGAGGCCAACATTAACAAAGCAGATGACAGTGCAGAAATGACCAGGAGTGGAAAGGACTAATATCTAATACTTTGTCTGTCTCGGTTTTAAAACTTTTATTTGTATTTTTTATTAAACACATTTCCCCCAGGAAATGTTTACTGTTTTAAACATAATTTCCTGCAATTCTGCGTATTTTGACATGACTATAGGCCTATGACCAGGGTGGAAAACAGGTCAGATGTATTCAGGATGAGTATTTGGACAGTGACACATTGTTTGTTGTTTTGGCTCTGTTCTCCAGCACTTTGAATTTGAAATGATACAATGTCTATAAGGTTAAAGTGCAGACTGTCATCTTTAGGATTTTCATCCATATCAAACTGTTTAGAAATTACAGCACTTTTTCTACATAGTCCCCCCATTTTAGGGAACCAAAAGCATTTGGACAAATGTATTTATAAGTGTATTAAAGTAGTCAAAAGTTGTGTATTTGTTCCCATAGTCCTAGCATGCAATGACTACATCAAGCTTGTGTCTCTACAAACGTGTTGGATGCTTTCGCAATTTGCTTTGGTTGTGTTTCAGATCATTTTGTGCCCAATATAAATGAATAGTATTGTAAATACTTTTATTGTAAAGAAGAATAGATACATGTTTCTTAACACTGCTACGTGAATGTGGATACTACCATGATTATGGATAATCATGAATGAATCGTGAATAATGATGTGTGAGAAGGTTACAGACGTACCAAGATAATACCTCTTACCCGGTTCACTTCCATGCTCACCGAAGACCGTGATAATACTCCATTCTGCTGGCTGTTTGAGAGGCTTTAGGAGCCACGTTGATGGTATGGACAGAATCCACTTTGAGAAGCAACTCCTTGCTTAAGTCCTCCTTCCTATGTTGATAGCCGTGGAAGTTCTTAGGGATGAAATGTGCCCCAAAGATTGCTGATTGACGATTAGACGCCCAATTCGCCCGCCTCATTCTCACAAACTTATCCAACTTATTAGGACGTTTTTCATTGTGTGCAAAAAACTTCACCAAACTATAAACTTCACTAAACACTAAAAGGTTGATCAAAAGGAGATGAGTAAAAATGCAGTTGATAGCTTGATAATGTTACTGTCTTTACACCTACGAACAAACCCACGAGGGCGGACACGAAGGCTGAGCTTGGCTTTGTATTTCCCCACCGTGTGACCCAGGAGGACACGAAGGCTGAGCTTGGCTTTGTATTTCCCCACCGTGTGACCCAGGAGGACACGAAGGCTGAGCTTGACTTTGTATTTCCCCACCATGTGACCCAGGAGGACACGAAGGCTGAGCTTGGCTTTGTATTTCCCCACCATGTGACCCAGGAGGATACGAAGGCTGAGCTTGACTTTGTATTTCCCCACCGTGTGACCCAGGAGGACACGAAGGCTGAGCTTGGCTTTGTATTTCCCCACCGTGTGACCCAGGAGGACACGAAGGCTGAGCTTGGCTTTGTATTTCCCCAACGTGTGACCCAGGAGGACACGAAGGCTGAGCTTGACTTTGTATTTCCCCACCGTGTGACCCAGGAGGACACGAAGGCTGAGCTTGGCTTTGTATTTCCCCACCGTGTGACCCAGGAGGACACGAAGGCTGAGCTTGACTTTGTATTTCCCCACCGTGTGACCCAGGAGGACACGAAGGCTGAGCTTGACTTTGTATTATAGCGGGTTAGTTTAATGAGTTGGGGTGAGCTGTATGCCTCCCCCACTGCTATAATTTGGTTAGTTAGTTGTTATAGTGGGTTAGTTTAATGAGTTGGGGTGAGCTGTATGCCTCCCCCACTGCTATAATTTGGTTAGTTAGTTGTTATAACGGGTTAGTTTAATGAGTTGGGGTGAGCTGTATGCCTCCCCCAGTGCTATAATTTGGTTAGTTAGTTGTTATAGCGGGTTAGTTTAATGAGTTGGGGTGAGCTGTATGCCTCCCCCAGTGCTATAATTTGGTTAGTTAGTTGTTATAGCGGGTTAGTTTAATGAGTTGGGGTGAGCTGTATGCCTCCCCCAGTGCTATAATTTGGTTAGTTAGTTGTTATAGCGGGTTAGTTTAATGAGTTGGGGTGAGCTGTATGCCTCCCCCAGTGCTATAATTTGGTTAGTTAGTTGTTATAGCGGGTTAGTTTAATGAGTTGGGGTGAGCTGTATGCCTCCCCCAGTGCTATCATTTGGTTAGTTAGTTGTTATAGCGGGTTAGTTTAATGAGTTGGGGTGAGCTGTATGCCTCCCCCAGTGCTATAATTTGGTTAGTTAGTTGTTATAGCGGGTTAGTTTAATGAGTTGGGGTGAGCTGTATGCCTCCCCCAGTGCTATAATTTGGTTAGTTAGTTGTTATAGCGGGTTAGTTTAATGAGTTGGGGTGAGCTGTATGCCTCCCCCAGTGCTATAATTTGGTTAGTTAGTTGTTATAGCGGGTTAGTTTAATGAGTTGGGGTGAGCTGTATGCCTCCCCCAGTGCTATAATTTGGTTAGTTAGTTGTTATAGCGGGTTAGTTTAATGAGTTGGGGTGAGCTGTATGCCTCCCCCAGTGCTATAATTTGGTTAGTTAGTTGTTATAGCGGGTTAGTTTAATGAGTTGGGGTGAGCTGTATGCCTCCCCCAGTGCTATAATTTGGTTAGTTAGTTGTTATAGCGGGTTAGTTTAATGAGTTGGGGTGAGCTGTATGCCTCCCCCAGTGCTATAATTTGGTTAGTTAGTTGTTATAGCGGGTTAGTTTAATGAGTTGGGGTGAGCTGTATGCCTCCCCCAGTACTATAATTTGGTTAGTTAGTTGTTATAGCGGGTTAGTTTAATGAGTTGGGGTGAGCTGTATGCCTCCCCCAGTGCTATAATTTGGTTAGTTAGTTGTTATAGCGGGTTAGTTTAATGAGTTGGGGTGAGCTGTATGCCTCCCCCAGTGCTATAATTTGGTTAGTTAGTTGTTATAGCGGGTTAGTTTAATGAGTTGGGGTGAGCTGTATGCCTCCCCCAGTGCTATAATTTGGTTAGTTAGTTGTTATAGCGGGTTAGTTTAATGAGTTGGGGTGAGCTGTATGCCTCCCCCAGTGCTATAATTTGGTTAGTTAGTTGTTATAGCGGGTTAGTTTAATGAGTTGGGGTGAGCTGTATGCCTCCCCCAGTGCTATAATTTGGTTAGTTAGTTGTTATAGCGGGTTAGTTTAATGAGTTGGGGTGAGCTGTATGCCTCCCCCAGTGCTATAATTTGGTTAGTTAGTTGTTATAGCGGGTTAGTTTAATGAGTTGGGGTGAGCTGTATGCCTCCCCCAGTGCTATAATTTGGTTAGTTAGTTGTTATAGCGGGTTAGTTTAATGAGTTGGGGTGAGCTGTATGCCTCCCCCAGTGCTATAATTTGGTTAGTTAGTTGTTATAGCGGGTTAGTTTAATGAGTTGGGGTGAGCTGTATGCCTCCCCCAGTGCTATAATTTGGTTAGTTAGTTGTTATAGCGGGTTAGTTTAATGAGTTGGGGTGAGCTGTATGCCTCCCCCAGTGCTATAATTTGGTTAGTTAGTTGTTATAGCGGGTTAGTTTAATGAGTTGGGGTGAGCTGTATGCCTCCCCCAGTGCTATAATTTGGTTAGTTAGTTGTTATAGCGGGTTAGTTTAATGAGTTGGGGTGAGCTGTATGCCTCCCCCAGTGCTATAATTTGGTTAGTTAGTTGTTATAGCGGGTTAGTTTAATGAGTTGGGGTGAGCTGTATGCCTCCCCCAGTGCTATAATTTGGTTAGTTAGTTGTTATAGCGGGTTAGTTTAATGAGTTGGGGTGAGCTGTATGCCTCCCCCAGTGCTATAATTTGGTTAGTTAGTTGTTATAGCGGGTTAGTTTAATGAGTTGGGGTGAGCTGTATGCCTCCCCCAGTGCTATAATTTGGTTAGTTAGTTGTTATAGCGGGTTAGTTTAATGAGTTGGGGTGAGCTGTATGCCTCCCCCAGTGCTATAATTTGGTTAGTTAGTTGTTATAGCGGGTTAGTTTAATGAGTTGGGGTGAGCTGTATGCCTCCCCCAGTGCTATAATTTGGTTAGTTAGTTGTTATAGCGGGTTAGTTTAATGAGTTGGGGTGAGCTGTATGCCTCCCCCAGTGCTATAATTTGGTTAGTTAGTTGTTATAGCGGGTTAGTTTAATGAGTTGGGGTGAGCTGTATGCCTCCCCCAGTGCTATAATTTGGTTAGTTAGTTGTTATAGCGGGTTAGTTTAATGAGTTGGGGTGAGCTGTATGCCTCCCCCAGTGCTATAATTTGGTTAGTTAGTTGTTATAGCGGGTTAGTTTAATGAGTTGGGGTGAGCTGTATGCCTCCCCCAGCGCTATAATTTGGTTAGTTAGTTGTTATAGCGGGTTAGTTTAATGAGTTGGGGTGAGCTGTATGCCTCCCCCAGTGCTATAATTTGGTTAGTTAGTTGTTATAGCGGGTTAGTTTAATGAGTTGGGGTGAGCTGTATGCCTCCCCCAGTGCTATAATTTGGTTAGTTAGTTGTTATAGCGGGTTAGTTTAATGAGTTGGGGTGAGCTGTATGCCTCCCCCAGTGCTATAATTTGGTTAGTTAGTTGTTATAGCGGGTTAGTTTAATGAGTTGGGGTGAGCTGTATGCCTCCCCCAGTGCTATAATTTGGTTAGTTAGTTGTTATAGCGGGTTAGTTTAATGAGTTGGGGTGAGCTGTATGCCTCCCCCAGTGCTATAATTTGGTTAGTTAGTTGTTATAGCGGGTTAGTTTAATGAGTTGGGGTGAGCTGTATGCCTCCCCCAGTGCTATAATTTGGTTAGTTAGTTGTTATAGCGGGTTAGTTTAATGAGTTGGGGTGAGCTGTATGCCTCCCCCAGTGCTATAATTTGGTTAGTTAGTTGTTATAGCGGGTTAGTTTAATGAGTTGGGGTGAGCTGTATGCCTCCCCCAGTGCTATAATTTGGTTAGTTAGTTGTTATAGCGGGTTAGTTTAATGAGTTGGGGTGAGCTGTATGCCTCCCCCAGTGCTATAATTTGGTTAGTTAGTTGTTATAGCGGGTTAGTTTAATGAGTTGGGGTGAGCTGTATGCCTCCCCCAGTGCTATAATTTGGTTAGTTAGTTGTTATAGCGGGTTAGTTTAATGAGTTGGGGTGAGCTGTATGCCTCCCCCAGTGCTATAATTTGGTTAGTTAGTTGTTATAGCGGGTTAGTTTAATGAGTTGGGGTGAGCTGTATGCCTCCCCCAGTGCTATAATTTGGTTAGTTAGTTGTTATAGCGGGTTAGTTTAATGAGTTGGGGTGAGCTGTATGCCTCCCCCAGTGCTATAATTTGGTTAGTTAGTTGTTATAGCGGGTTAGTTTAATGAGTTGGGGTGAGCTGTATGCCTCCCCCAGTGCTATAATTTGGTTAGTTAGTTGTTATAGCGGGTTAGTTTAATGAGTTGGGGTGAGCTGTATGCCTCCCCAGTGCTATAATTTGGTTAGTTAGTTGTTATAGCGGGTTAGTTTAATGAGTTGGGGTGAGCTGTATGCCTCCCCCAGTGCTATAATTTGGTTAGTTAGTTGTTATAGCGGGTTAGTTTAATGAGTTGGGGTGAGCTGTATGCCTCCCCCAGTGCTATAATTTGGTTAGTTAGTTGTTATAGCGGGTTAGTTTAATGAGTTGGGGTGAGCTGTATGCCTCCCCCAGTGCTATAATTTGGTTAGTTAGTTGTTATAGCGGGTTAGTTTAATGAGTTGGGGTGAGCTGTATGCCTCCCCCAGTGCTATAATTTGGTTAGTTAGTTGTTATAGCGGGTTAGTTTAATGAGTTGGGGTGAGCTGTATGCCTCCCCCAGTGCTATAATTTGGTTAGTTAGTTGTTATAGCGGGTTAGTTTAATGAGTTGGGGTGAGCTGTATGCCTCCCCCAGTGCTATAATTTGGTTAGTTAGTTGTTATAGCGGGTTAGTTTAATGAGTTGGGGTGAGCTGTATGCCTCCCCCAGTGCTATAATTTGGTTAGTTAGTTGTTATAGCGGGTTAGTTTAATGAGTTGGGGTGAGCTGTATGCCTCCCCCAGTGCTATAATTTGGTTAGTTAGTTGTTATAGCGGGTTAGTTTAATGAGTTGGGGTGAGCTGTATGCCTCCCCCAGTGCTATAATTTGGTTAGTTAGTTGTTATAGCGGGTTAGTTTAATGAGTTGGGGTGAGCTGTATGCCTCCCCCAGTGCTATAATTTGGTTAGTTAGTTGTTATAGCGGGTTAGTTTAATGAGTTGGGGTGAGCTGTATGCCTCCCCCAGTGCTATAATTTGGTTAGTTAGTTGTTATAGCGGGTTAGTTTAATGAGTTGGGGTGAGCTGTATGCCTCCCCCAGTGCTATAATTTGGTTAGTTAGTTGTTATAGCGGGTTAGTTTAATGAGTTGGGGTGAGCTGTATGCCTCCCCCAGTGCTATAATTTGGTTAGTTAGTTGTTATAGCGGGTTAGTTTAATGAGTTGGGGTGAGCTGTATGCCTCCCCCAGTGCTATAATTTGGTTAGTTAGTTGTTATAGCGGGTTAGTTTAATGAGTTGGGGTGAGCTGTATGCCTCCCCCAGTGCTATAATTTGGTTAGTTAGTTGTTATAGCGGGTTAGTTTAATGAGTTGGGGTGAGCTGTATGCCTCCCCCAGTGCTATAATTTGGTTAGTTAGTTGTTATAGCGGGTTAGTTTAATGAGTTGGGGTGAGCTGTATGCCTCCCCCAGTGCTATAATTTGGTTAGTTAGTTGTTATAGCGGGTTAGTTTAATGAGTTGGGGTGAGCTGTATGCCTCCCCCAGTGCTATAATTTGGTTGGTAGAATACATTTCTATTCTGATTTCAGATTTAAATAGCGGAGAAGTACACTAAGTTTTTCTGTATGTTTTTGGGAAAGAGTTCAATTCTGAAAACAGACGTTTATATTAACAGTTTTTCACTTTTCATGTAGCCTCATTTGGGCCAGATAACAGCCTTTCCACCGATCACGCAACATTATGGACTAAACGTTCAAATCCTGTTGCTGCAGGATTATTTAGCTTCGGCAATACTGGTCAAATTACGATCCTACATATGTATGTGTAAGACACAGTAACTGAGAATAACTGGTATCAGGCTTTGATTTATGAAACACCATGAATGATACCGAGGTGCAACTGAAAATGTATGGTTCACTCAGTAGGCTTTGTACACTAATTGAGCAGACTGACAGAGATGAATTTGTTGTGTAGAGATGTGCACAGGAGAGCACTCATACAGGATCCCAGAACCCATCATGTGACTAATTACCTTAATTGTTGTTATCCATTTAGGCGGTTCATAATTGATGCTCCTCCAAGTTAATATTTGCATAATTAGAACATCTTGTTTTTTTAACCATTTCAGATTCGTGTAAATGCTTTCAAGGATCAAATGAAGTGTCGTCATCCTAGAAAATCAGATTAGATTCAGCAATTTATCTTTTCCACTTTTTGAATTTCAAAGGATAGATTTGTGATTTGTTTGTGATTTTTCTTTGGAATGCTTGTAATTAGTGAGAGTGATGGGAGGAGAAGGTGCAGAGACAGATAGAGTTTCTGCTTTCACAGGATGCAGATGATCTTATTGTCATGACTCATTATTGAGCTGTGGTGTCAGAGACTCCTGGTGTGGATGTGTCTATGAGTCATCTGATAGGATGCTGAGGAATGACTCTTCTAAGGAATAATAATGCTCAGAGTAGACTTTGTGTTGAGAGTCAATCCAACCACGTACTGTATGATCATTTAGTTGTTTTGGTAATCACTATTTGTAGGTGTAGCCTTATAATTGATAAGGATGTTCAATTTTTCCTACCCTCAGTCTTTATTTGTTGTTAGTAACTTTCTTCTTACCAAGACATGTAGGAGTCCTTACCCTTTGTATCTCTCTCTCTCCACTCTCCAAGGCTAAACCACTAAGAAAACTCATCCAGCAGACCTTCAAACAATTTGCCAACCTAAACGATGAACAGAGCATTCACAAGTTCTTTGAGATCCTGTCTCCCATTTACAGATTCGACAAAGAATGTTTTAAATGTGCCCTTGGGGTAAGTAGGCTAGTGATAGACGCTTCACTATCCCACTGTGATAACGGTTGGCTGTCCTCAGGGAAACCCTGGCTGGCAGGGTTCCAGATAGGAAGCGCTCAGCTCAGTAGCCTTCATGACGTGTTTCACAGTGACACCTGCTGGGCATATCAAACACTGTTGCTTCTTTCATCTGTCTGTCTGTCTGTCTCTGTGTCCATCTCTCTGTATTCTAGTCCAGTTGGATTATCTCTGTGGAGCTTGCCATTGGACCTGAGGAGGGCATCAGCTACCTGACAGACAAAGGCTCTACTGTGAGTTACTGCTGAGTTATCAAACCTTTCCTTTATTCACCTTTTATTCACATTCTTCTGTACATTTTGTACAATTACATTTCCTACCCAATCCAGGTCTTATTCAGTCGTTCAGTGACGTTCAGGCTAGCCAGGAAGATGATAACCACCATGGATGTTTCGTTCTGTGCTTTCTGTTCTGTCTGTGTTCAGCCGACACATCTGGCCAACTTCACCCAGGTACAGACCATCCAGTACTCCAGCACGGAGGACAAGGTGCGCCAGGGGATGCTGCTGCTCAATGTGGCTGGAGCCCCTGAGGTACCGTGTGTGTGTGTGTGAGCATGTATGAGTTCAGTAACATGCCCTGCAGTGGCCTCAGTGAAGTTATTTCCAGCACTGTGGCTGGTTGACAGATGAGGAACTCTGAGCAGTAAACACTTGAATGACCACTAAGGGATTCTCCACCCCTGATACTAGCAAAACATACTCCTCCCTGCATGGGTTCTTCGATGGACTGTGTGTGTGTGTTTGTCCTCTCACTTCTCTCCTTTGATGTGCTGTGCTTTGTCCTAACTGGAGGTCTCAGCTGGAGGAGGTAGCCCTGCTGATGAAGCCTCTTTGTTGTCTAACTGTGTCTGTCTGTCTGTCTGTGTCTGTCTGACTCTCTAATGGTGTCTGTCTGACTCTGTCTGTCTGTCTAACTCTGTCTGTCTGTCTGTCTGTCTGTCTGATTGACTGTCTGTGTCTGTCTGTCTGTCTGTCTGTCTGTCTGTCTGTCTGTCTGTCTGTCTGTGTCTGTCTGTCTGTCTGTCTGTCTGTCTGTCTGTCTGTCTGTCTGTCTGTGACTGTCTGTCTGACTGTCTGTCTGACTGTCTGTCTGACTGACTGTCTGTCTGACTGTGTCTGTTTGACTGTCTGTCTGTGTATCTGGGTGTGTCTGCAGCCTCTGACGGTGACCACAGCGTCTCTGAACACGGCAGAGAACATGGCGGACCTGATAGATGGATACTGTCGCCTGGTCAACGGAGTCTCCCAGTCCTTCATCGTCCGCGTTCAAAAGGGTACGCTAACACTGCTGCTGACACCTTTACACTGAGTGGAGGGGTTTTACACACACCCACAATAACAACAGGATCTGGATAACAACAAGGCCGACACAGAGAAAGAGGGAACGTCTGAAAAACAGTGAGCAGACGTTCCCCTTTTCTCTATGCAGTGGAAGTACAGACTGACATGCTGCTGTGTTGTGTACTGTGGACAATGGACATGACTGTGTTAGAGCAGTGGTGGAAAGAGCTCCAGACTCCACTGCACTGAGGCTGGATTGTAGGCTCACAGAGTGATCGATGTAATAGGATTTATTTGACCTTTACTTATACAGGTGTGTCCATGAAGAACACATTGTTATTTACAATGACGACCTGTCAAACACATCAATACACGTCTATATTCACATCAATTACCAAATACACATCTACATACACATCAATTACACAATACACATCTATATTCACATCAATTACACAATACACATCTATATTCACATCAATTACACAATACACATCTATATTCACATAAATTACACAATACCCAGCTATACACACATGAATTACACAATACACATCTATATACACATCAATTGCACAATACACATCTATATACACATCGATTACACAATACACATCTATATACACACCAATTACACAATACACATCTTTATACACATCAATTACACAATACACATCAATTACACAATACACATCTATATACACACCAATTACACAATACACATCTTTATACACATCAATTACCAAATACACATCAATTACACAATACACATCTATATACACATCAATTACACAATACCCATCTATATACACATCAATTACACAATACACATCTTTATACACATCAATTGCCAAATACACATCTATATACACATCAATTACTAAATACACATCAATTACACAATGCACATCTATATACACATCAATTGCCAAATACACATCTATATTCACATCAATTACACGATGCACATCTGTATACACATCAATTACACGATGCACATCTGTTTACACATCAATTACACAATACACGTCTATATTCACATCAATTACGCGATACACGAAAAGCAAACCCAAAAGGTAAAACATAATCATATGAAACATATCCATTCGTCAGTAAGTGAGCCCACATTCATCCACGACTTCATATGTTTTGTAACTGATTTTCATTTCAGATTATAGGTGTGGTAATAATGTTGTAATTGGCATAATGTTTTTCCAGTAAGACTCTTCTCTGCTTTAGGCTCATAAATGAAAGAATGTTACATATTTGATGTCTCATATTATGAAATGATATTAATAATGATGAATGTGTGACTGTGGGCATTAGAATGGATCCTGTTGATGGGCTGTAACTGTACAGCTAACCCGACATCTAACTCCCTTTAACAATCACCAACAGAGGGAGAGAGAGCGCTACCTTCCATCCCAAAGTCCACCCCGAAGTAAGTACATGTCTCTCTCTATCCTCTATCTCTCTCTCCTCTATATCTCTCTCTCCTCTATATCTCTCTCTCCTATCGCTTCTCTCTTTCTCCTATCTCTTCTCTCTTTCTCCTCTATCTTCTATCTCTTCTCTCTCTCCTATCTCTTCTCTCTCTATCCTCTATCTCTCTCTCCTCTATATCTCTCTCTCCTCTATATCTCTCTCTCCTATCTCTTCTCTCTTTCTCCTATCTCTTCTCTCTCTCCTATCTCTTCTCTCTCTCTCCTCTATATCTCTCTCTCCTATCTCTTCTCTCTTTCTCCTATCTCTTCTCTCTTTCTCCTCTATCTTCTATCTCTTCTCTCTCTCCTATCTCTTCTCTCTCTCTCCTCTATATCTCTCTCTCCTCTGTATCTCTCTCTCCTATCTCTTCTCTCTTTCTCCTATCTCTTCTCTCTTTCTCCTCTATCTTCTATCTCTTCTCTCTCTCCTATCTCTTCTCTCTCTATCCTCTATCTCTCTCTCCTCTATATCTCTCTCCTATCTCTTCTATCTCTTCTCTCTCTATCCTCTATATCTCTCTCTCCTATCTCTTCTCTCTTTCTTCTATCTCTTGTCTCTCTCTCCTCTCTCTCTCTCTCTCTCTCTCTCCTCTCTATCTCTCCTCTCTATCTCTCTCCTCTCTATCTCTCTCTCCTCTCTATCTCTCCTCTCTCTCTCTCCTCTATCTCTCCTCTCTATATCTCTCCTCTCTATATCTCTCCTCTCTATATCTCTCCTCTCTATCTCTCCTCTCTATCTCTCCTCTCTATATCTCCTCTCTCTCTCTCCTCTCTATCTCTCCTCTCTATCTCTCTCCTCTCCATCTCCTCTCTCTCTCCTCTCTATCTCTCCTCTCTATCTCTCTCCTCTCTATCTCTCCTCTCTATCTCTCTCCTCTCTATCTCTCCTCTCTCTATCTCTCTCCTCTCTATCTCTCCTCTCTCTATCTCTATCTCTCCTCTCTATCTCTCCTCTCTCTCTCTCCTCTATCTCTCCTCTCTATATCTCTCCTCTCTATATCTCCTCTCTCTCTCTCCTCTCTATCTCTCCTCTATATCTCTCCTCTCTATCTCTCCTCTCTATCTCTCCTCTCTATATCTCCTCTCTATCTCTCCTCTCTATATCTCCTCTCTCTATCTCTCCTCTCTATCTCTCCTCTCTATCTCTCCTCTCTCTATCTCTCCTCTCTCTATATCTCCTCTCTCTATCTCTCCTCTCTATATCTCCTCTCTATCTCTCCTCTCTATATCTCCTCTCTCTATCTCTCCTCTCTATCTCTCCTCTCCTCTATCTCTCCTCTCTATATCTCTCCTCTCTATATCTCTCCTCTCTATATCTCTCCTCTCTATATCTCCTCTCTCTATCTCTCCTCTCTATATCTCTCTTCTCTATATCTCCTCTCTCTATCTCTCATCTCTATCTCTCCTCTCTCTATATCTCCTCTCTCTATCTCTCTCCTCTCTATCTCTCTATCTCTCTCCTCTCTCTCTCCTCTCTCTATCTCTCCTCTCTATCTCTCCTCTCTCTATCTCTCCTCTCTCTATATCTCTCCTCTCTATCTCTCCTCTCTCTATATCTCCTCTCTCTATATCTCCTCTCTATCTCTCCTCTCTCTCTCTCCTCTATCTCTCCTCTCTCTATATCTCCTCTCTCTATATCTCTCCTCTCTAGCTCTCTCCTCTCTATATCTCTCCTCTCTATCTCTCTCCTCTCTATATCTCCTCTCTCTATCTCTCCTCTCTCTATCTCTCCTCTCTCTATCTCTCCTCTCTCTATATCTCCTCTCTCTATATCTCCTCTCTATCTCTCTCTATCTCTCTCTCTCCTCTATCTCTCCTCTCTATATCTCTCCTCTCTATATCTCTCCTCTCTATCTCTCCTCTCTCTCTCTCCTCTCTCTCTCTCCTCTCTATCTCTCCTCTCTATCTCTCTCCTCTCTATCTCCTCTCTCTCTCCTCTCTATCTCTCCTCTCTATCTCTCTCCTCTCTATCTCTCTATATCTCTCCTCTCTATCTCTCTCCTCTCTATCTCTCCTCTCTCTATCTCTCCTCTCTATCTCTCCTCTCTCTATCTCTCCTCTCTATCTCTCCTCTCTCATCTGGAAAGTTTCTTCCAGGCAGCATATCATGTTTCAGTCAGGTGCTCTGAAAACCAACACAAGCCTTGCTCCCCTCCTACCGCTTCTTTTTGGCAGAATCATGAGGAATTTCTCTGACCCTGTTTTGAGTCCCCGCCCCTCTGACCCCCCAACCCTTTAACCATATCCTATTGGAAGTACTGATGGGCCTACTTATCGGGATCCCCCAGCAGCACCCCTGCCAAACATGCCCTGCCAGTGAATGGAATGGTCCTGGAACTGTCTAACAGAGCCCAGTCATAGTGCCACAGTGTGGACAGGCCAGTCTGTCTTTCTGTTCTGTTGTCTGGTGACTGGAGAAACCATCCTTTCACAGGGAAATGTACAGCACTCATCTGTTCAAACCTGTATTCCACAGAGTCTCCAACCATGAGAAGCGTCTGGATGGGGGGGTCCGGACAAGGGTTGCATGTGTCTCAGGTAGGACCTTCTCACTCTCTCTTTTCACGTCTCCTGGGTTTGGGGTCGGATGAGGTTTGGGGTCGGATGAGGTTTGGGGTCAGATGAGGTTTGGGGTCAGAAGAGGTTTGGGGTCAGAAGAGGTTTGAGGTCAGAAGAGGTTTGGGGTCAGAAGAGGTTTGGGTTCAGAAGAGGTTTGGGGTCAGAAGAGGTTTGGGGTCAGAAGAGGTTTGGGGTCAGATGAGGTTTGGTATTGTCCTGGGACTGTGAAGCTGTTGATACGTTGTCTTGTTGGGCTTTGCCATGGTAACAAAACAGTTTTCCACACAGAAGCCTTTACTGAAATGAGTATCTGCCATGTTAACTATCCCATAATTGACTGGTTTATTAGCGCATGCAGTGGTGACAGACAGGATGCAGAGATGTCAGTAGAATACTTGTGATGATTGACAGCCCATCAGTCAGCTAGATGTCTGACATGTACTTTGATATGAGCACTCTGATGCTCCGGTGGAGCAGAACACATAGTATGAGTAGAATAGTGAAAGTACATATGGCTCCCTCTTCCTACACAATGTTCACCACATCCTAGTGGGCTGTTGAAGCACCATACAAGCTACATTACAGGTTATAGTCTTCTGGTCCTATCTGGCGATGCCTAGGTTGAGTCCCAAATGGGACCCTATCCCCTTTACAGGGCACTATTTTTTACCAGGTTCCATAGGGATCCGGTGATGTGGTTTGTTGGTGATCTAGCTGATATATTGGTGCAGTCTGGCCTAGATTTAGGTTCACATTTTTTTTTTGGGGGGGGGGTTAATTTATTGGCACCTGTAAAACATCACTATGAATCAACCATCAGTCTGTTATCAGACGGCTCTGTACAACATCACTATGAATCAACCATCAGTCTGTTATCAGACAGCTCTGTAAAACATCACTATGAATCAATCATCAGTCTGTTATCAGACGGCTCTGTAAAACATCACTATGAATCAATCATCAGTCTGTTATCAGACGGCTCTGTAAAACATCACTATGAATCAACCATCAGTCTGTTATCAGACAGCTCTGTAAAACATCACTATGAATCAACCATCGGTCTGTTATCAGATGGCTCTGTAAAACATCACTATGAATCAACCATCAGTCTGTTATCAGACGGCTCTGTACAACATCACTATGAATCAACCATCGGTCTGTTATCAGACGGCTCTGTAAAACATCACTATGAATCAACCATCAGTCTGTTATCAGACGGCTCTGTAAAACATCACTATGAATCAACCATCAGTCTGTTATCAGACGGCTCTATAAAACATCACTATGAATCAACCATCAGTCTGTTATCAGACGGCTCTGTACAACATCACTATGAATCAACCATCAGTCTGTTATCAGACGGCTCTGTAAAACATCACTATGAATCAACCATCAGTCTGTTATCAGACGGCTCTGTAAAACATCACTATGAATCAACCATCAGTCTGTTATCAGACGGCTCTGTAAAACATCACTATGAATCAACCATCAGTCTGTTATCAGACGGCTCTGTAAAACATCACTATGAATCAACCATCAGTCTGTTATCAGACGGCTCTGTAAAACATCACTATGAATCAACCATCAGTCTGTTATCAGACGGCTCTGTAAAACATCACTATGAATCAACCATCAGTCTGTTATCAGACGGCTCTGTAAAACATCACTATGAATCAACCATCAGTCTGTTATCAGACGGCTCTGTAAAACATCACTATGAATCAACCATCAGTCTGTTATCAGATGGCACCTGTAAAACATCACTATGAATCAATCATCAGTCTGTTATCAGACGGCTCTGTAAAACATCACTATGAATCAACCATCAGTCTGTTATCAGACGGCTCTGTAAAACATCACTATGAATCAACCATCAGTCTGTTATCAGACGGCTCTGTAAAACATCACTATGAATCAACCATCAGTCTGTTATCAGACGGCTCTGTACAACATCACTATGAATCAACCATCAGTCTGTTATCAGACGGCTCTGTAAAACATCACTATGAATCAACCATCAGGACCAGGCCAATGGCACAAATTACACCCAAGGTTACATTTCACCAGCCAGCCAAGTACTGTCTGGCTCTGGCAATACATCCTCACCCCACAGCACCTCATCTATCAACTCAACACTGTGTCAGTGGGCACAGGCCTGTGTGTGTGTGGACGTGTTTAACTATTTAACTCATAGTAAACAAACAAACATTTGAACAACTGGGGGCATATTGTTAGTCTCCACAAGGTCAAATGCTATTTCTAGGAGGTTTAGGGTTAAGATTAAACTTAGTGTTAGAATTACTTTAAGGGTTAGGAGCTAGTGTTAAGGTTCGGTTTTTGGGTTAAGGGTAATGTACGGATTATTATAATATATCTTTTTTTAACATTTATTTAACTAGGCAAGTCAGTTAAGAACAAATTCTTATTTACAATGATGCCCTATCGGGGCGGCAGGGTAGCCTAGTGGTTAGAGCGTTGGACTAGTAACCGGAAGGTTGCAAGTTCAAAACCCCGAGCTGACAAGGTACAAATCTGTCGTTCTGCCCCTAAACAGGCAGTTACCCCACTGTTCCTAGGCCGTCATTGAAAATAAGAGTTTGTTCTTAACTGACTTGCCTAGTTAAATAAAGGTAAAATAAATAAATAAAAATCGGGGGAACAGTGGCCTTGTTCAGGGGCAGAACGACATATTTTTACCTTGTCAGCCAGGGGATTCGATCCAGCAACCTTTTGGTAACTAGTCCAATGCTCTAACCACTAGGCTACCTGCCACCCCAGGGGTTAGGGGTTAGGGTTAGGGGTTAGGGGAAATAGGATTTTGAATGGTACTGAATTGTGTGTCCCCACAATGTTACTGTAGCTGTGCAAGACTGTGTGTGTGTGTGTCCTCTCCTTCCTATCTCTCCAGTTTAAATGTCACAGAGCTCTTCCCCCAGTCTCCTGCCCACATCACAGTAGAATGTTAATGACTACTGGGTGAGTGTCAGATAAAGAGCTGATTGAGAGGGTGGATGGAGCAGGGAGGAGCAGGGTGGAGCAGGGGACAGACAGGCCTGTGTGCATATGGTCCCATTGACACAGCACACTCAGAACGAATAGAGGGATGCTTGTGTGAAACTCGAGTCCCCCCATATGATCATGATGGTACTGGGGAGAAGTCTTGTTGTGGCACCCTATTCCCTATATAACGGCACCCTATTCCGTATATAGTGCACTACTTTGGACCCTAGTTGAAAGTAGTGCACTACATAGGGAATAAGGTTCTGAAGACCCTTGCTAGATATGCTCAGGCATCACTGTAGTTAAATGTATTGTCATGTTGTATAACTCTCTTATTCTCTGTCATTACCTTGTCATTATAACACGATAAGGTTGTGCAAGGTTCAGTTGATATAGTTCTGATGCAGAATGTTTAGATGTGTCACGTTCGGACCTTTATTTTCCTATGTTTTGTCTTTATTTAGTATGGTCAGGGCGTGAGTTGGGTGGGTTGTCTATGTTTTGTCTTTATTTAGTATGGTCAGGGCGTGAGTTGGGTGGGTTGTCTATGTTTTGTCTTTATTTAGTATGGTCAGGGCGTGAGTTGGGTGGGTTGTCTATGTTTTGTCTTTATTTAGTATGGTCAGGGCGTGAGTTGGGTGGGTATTCTATGTTTTGTCTTTATTTAGTATGGTCAGGGCGTGAGTTGGGTGGGTATTCTATGTTTTGTCTTTATTTAGTATGGTCAGGGCGTGAGTTGGGTGGGTATTCTATGTTTTGTGTTTATTTAGTATGGTCAGGGCGTGAGTTGGGTGGGTTGTCTATGTTTTGTGTTTATTTAGTATGGTCAGGGCGTGAGTTGGGTGGGTTGTCTATGTTTTGTCTTTATTTAGTATGGTCAGGGCGGGAGTTGGGTGGGTTGTCTATGTTTTGTCTTTATTTAGTATGGTCAGGGCGGGAGTTGGGTGGGTTGTCTATGTTTTGTCTTTATTTAGTATGGTCAGGGCGGGAGTTGGGTGGGTTGTCTATGTTTTGTCTTTATTTAGTATGGTCAGGGCGTGAGTTGGGTGGGTTGTCTATGTTTTGTCTTTATTTAGTATGGTCAGGGCGGGAGTTGGGTGGGTATTCTATGTTTTGTCTTTATTTAGTATGGTCAGGGCGTGAGTTGGGTGGGTTGTCTATGTTTTGTCTTTATTTAGTATGGTCAGGGCGTGAGTTGGGTGGGTTGTCTATGTTTTGTCTTTATTTAGTATGGTCAGGGCGTGAGTTGGGTGGGTTGTCTATGTTTTGTGTTTATTTAGTATGGTCAGGGCGTGAGTTGGGTGGGTTGTCTATGTTTTGTCTTTATTTAGTATGGTCAGGGCGTGAGTTGGGTGGGTTGTCTATGTTTTGTCTTTATTTAGTATGGTCAGGGCGGGAGTTGGGTGGGTTGTCTATGTTTTGTCTTTATTTAGTATGGTCAGGGCGTGAGTTGGGTGGGTTGTCTATGTTTTGTCTTTATTTAGTATGGTCAGGGCGTGAGTTGGGTGGGTTGTCTATGTTTTGTCTTTATTTAGTATGGTCAGGGCGTGAGTTGGGTGGGTTGTCTATGTTTTGTCTTTATTTAGTATGGTCAGGGCGGGAGTTGGGTGGGTATTCTATGTTTTGTCTTTATTTAGTATGGTCAGGGCGTGAGTTGGGTGGGTTGTCTATGTTTTGTCTTTATTTAGTATGGTCAGGGCGTGAGTTGGGTGGGTATTCTATGTTTTGTGTTTATTTAGTATGGTCAGGGCGTGAGTTGGGTGGGTATTCTATGTTTTGTCTTTATTTAGTATGGTCAGGGCGTGAGTTGGGTGGGTTGTCTATGTTTTGTCTTTATTTAGTATGGTCAGGGCGTGAGTTGGGTGGGTTGTCTATGTTTTGTCTTTATTTAGTATGGTCAGGGCGTGAGTTGGGTGGGTTGTCTATGTTTTGTCTTTATTTAGTATGGTCAG